>NW_023417347.1:21344-33102 GCF_002922805.2 Oryzias melastigma | reverse complement strand
TATATGGAACACGGAAGGAGGGGGGCTTGCTCTGTCCAGTAATTCTTATACAGTCTATGGGAATTCCCCATATCCTGGTTACTTGAGTAAACATGAAGTCGCATCAATGTCAAGACCACCTCTAGTTGCAATACTAGTTAGTGACCACAAGATATCGCCAAACTCCCTAGTCGTGAACGGAGAGTGTCGATGTGGGTTCCTAAAACCTGTTGTTGCTTTGACTTTATTCTAAACAGATTTGAAACCACGTTTTACTTTTTTCTTGCAAAATACGAAATTTGACTCGTAAAACTTTACATTTTGTTTGTCAATTTAGTTTGTTTATCAATATAGGAAATTTGATTTCAAAACTGTGACTTATGTTCAGAACATGGTTCACAAAAATGCAGCACGTGTGGCACATACTCATGATTTATTTTGAGCTGGTCTGGTGTGTGTGTGTTTCATCAACAGGTCCCATAATATTTAAAATTTTTGAACTGACGTATGCTTGATACGAGCAGTTTTTCATCAATTGGATCATTTTTCATGGTTCAAGTGTCATGAAAACTTGTTAGATTTATTTACCCTGAGTTTGTTATTCAGTCCTGCCGGTAGATGGAGCATCCAGACAGACTCTAACGGAGAGAGCTTCTGCAGGCCTGAACACAGCGGGGGGATCAGTGGGGGCCTCCCATTGGAATGTAAGTGAGCGAGGTGTCAAATGACCGATGTCACGTGAACGCAACCCGGTTAGTAACGTGTAATTACTGCAGTGGGGATGGGAGATTTGGACTTTTGATCATTTAACCCAGTGAAGAGATGAAGTTACTCCAGAACAAAGTTGGTCTCAGTTTAGTTCCGGTTCTACGGTGAGTTCTGAAGTGTTTTCTTTCATCGGAACCGTGAACTATGGAGGAGAGTGAGCAGAACAAACCCCGGACGGAACCAGCGAGTCCGGAACTCGATCAGAAAGCCGGCTCGGTGAACCCCAGGGCGGTGTGTAACGTGTGCCGGCGTCTGTTCCGGGACCCCCGGATCCTCCCCTGTCTGCACACCTTCTGCTCCGACTGCATCGCTCAGCTCGAGCCATTCTCGGTGACCTCGCGGGGCCGCCGGGACGGTCCGGACGGGGCGGCAGCGACGGCGAACCGAGCCGCTGCTCGCGTGACGGTGCTGTGCCCGGACTGTGACTCCGAGGTGGACATCCCGCAGGCGGGACCGGGCGGGCTGAGCCCGGACCACCTGGCGCTGGACGAAGTTTTCCTGGAAACGCTGGTCTCCAACGGCCCGCTGGGCTGCGACCTCTGCGGGGAGGGGAGCGCGGCGGGCCGCTGTGAGGTGTGCAGCGTCAGCCTGTGTGAGTTCTGCTCGCAGGCGCACAGGTGAGTCTGCTCCAGGTGAGCTCTGATCACTACACTGTTATCATGAGAGATTTATGATCATTATCCATCTACTGCGAGTCTTATCCCGAGAAAAGTCAAAACAATTGGAATTTGTTTACCACCAACTTTATGGTCTAGATCACATGTGTCAAAGTCAAGGCCCGGGGGCCAGATTCGGCCCTCCGGGTAATTATATCCGTCCCTCCAGATCATTTTATTTGATTGTTACTAATCGCCCAATGTTATCTTATTAGTAAAATATTGGTAGTTATTTAAGGTTTAAGTTGATTTATTCTGGAATAATATTCCTGCATTTTTTATTATTCATAATAAGGTTAAAAAGTTACAGTTTTAAAGTTTAAAAATTGGTATTCTGCTAGCTTTTTGGACTATTTTGGAATTTACTAAGTTTTTTTTTGTTTATTTTAGAGTTTGGCTAATATTTCAGCAACATGATAACTGTTATGGCTAATTTAGGCTTTTTAAAAGAAAGTTGGCTGCACGCTGGCGCAGTGGTTAGCGCTCTCGCCTCACAGCGAGAAGGCCCCGGTTCNAATTTCTAAAACTTAAAACCAAGAGGCGTATCTCGGTTAGGGAGGTGAGTACTATGATCCAACACT
The DNA here is from genome assembly GCF_002922805.2 of Oryzias melastigma. Lineage (NCBI taxonomy): Eukaryota > Metazoa > Chordata > Actinopteri > Beloniformes > Adrianichthyidae > Oryzias > Oryzias melastigma. The sequence goes on along the minus strand of NW_023417347.1, from coordinate 31,118 downwards.
GATTTTGATTCGATTGATCACATGACCTAGAAGCTATTGAGCTAAAATCAACCCCCAACACTGGCATGCAGAATGTGAAGCCAATCCGGAAGTCACAAAACGTTGCAGTACCGGCACTGACCAGAGAGGCTGGTGCTTAGAGCATAGACTTAATATATAATGGCTTAGAGTTAGCAAATTCCCATAGACTCCCATGTTAAAATCCTCATTTTCAGCCCTCTAATAAACCCCTTTAATGCCTGGTGCTTAAAGTTTTTATTTCATCAATGGCTGCATATTTGATCCATGACAACTCTGAGGGTAGTGAAATTTTTTCTAAGTTTGTAATTTTTTTTTTTTAAACGGCATTTATTTTCGCTTAATGAGGGGGCGCGGCCTTTGATTGACAGGTGACGATCGCGGTGGATTCTGGGAGCTGTGCTCCGGTGTTTTGCTGGTCTGCTACAGATTTAGCGTTAGCATGAGCGCTATATTTCGGTTTTTGTCTTGCTGCCGTGATGTAAACTGTTCTAATATGATCTCTGGGAGTCATCTGGTGTCTTTTCTCCGGTAAGTACTAAAATAATAACTTTATATTTGTTGGAAATAAATCATTAATTTTTATTATGGTTGTTTATTTTAGTTCCAGTAATTCGATTTTTAAAAATTCTCAGCAACATTAATATCTATTATGTTTAAAGTTTAAAAAAGGACGTTTTCCATATATTTTTATTGATGGTTATTTTCTTTAATCAAAAAGTTATAACATAGATATATTCAGATCTGCTACAGTAACACCAGAATCTCTTCATGTGAAGTTCAAATGTGAAGACACAAAAACTTTCAGTTAATAAGATAATATAATTTAAATACTTACTTTTTAACAAATGTGTACATTTTATATTTATCTTTGTCTTGTGATTTTAATGTATATTAAATTTTATTTTTTTGTATCTAATGTTTGTCTTGTATGTTCTTTTTCAGGTCTGCTTCTGCTGGTGAGTGGATTTATAATCCAAAACAATCCAGAATTTACATTTAAAGGCCGTAAAATTTCAATTTTAATATATGAACTTGACTCTTGCTGATGTGTCTGATTCAATAAAAATAATGTTTAACATATTTGAGTCTCTTCTGTTTATTCACTGTTTTAGCATATAGGTCAGACAAAAGGAAATGTGGGTCAAAGTCAGATCTGTACAAAATTTATTTTTTAAGCCGATGAAATGATTCAAAACATTACAAACAATAATCATTGAAAATTCAGAATTAGTTTCCCTTTATTCAAAGTAGGGGTCTCTTTACACATGTCATGGTTAGAAAGCATCATCTATGATAATACGGTCTGTTTTTAAACATTTAAAGAACCTAATAAATGATCCTAAAGAGTATATTTCTATCTACTGAAAATAAAATCAGTAATAAATGAAAGAGAAAAAAAGTTTAGTGCTGGGTTGAAGAGTGTGCAGCTGCTGGACGTTCTCTCCGATCCCCATGACAGCTCCAGACTCCAGACGTCGCCCGTTCACGTCCTCCACAGTGATGAGAGAACCAGGAGCTGCTCTTCCTTGTAGAATTAAAAATAAAAGATGTCCACCACCGTCTGCCTCAGCTGAACCAGGTGATGTGGGTCCTCGTCGAGCTCACGTCGCCGTGGTGGTTTTGTTGAACGGTCCTTCTGGTGCCAAATGGAAATGATGTCACCATTAATCCAAACTGTAATTGTAAGGAAAAGAAAATAGATTTCAATCAAAATTATTTGTACCTGTGCAGTTTTGCTAAAATGTGCTAAACACACAAAATAAAATATTTCATCTTGTTTATGCTCAAAATCCATGTGAATATCTTTAAACCAAATAATTTAAGAAAATGAGTTTATCTTTGAAAGAACATGACAGTATTTAGTTTGATTGTCAGCAGAAGAGGAGGCATCATCAGTCTGTTTAACCTCTTCAGACCTGATGTTCATCACATTCTGACTGATATTAGTTCATTCTGCTTCACTGTGACTGTGTTTCGAGGATTCACTTAAATATTAGCTCCAGCTTTAAGACGTTGACATGATTAACTTAACTAAGAAGTAAAAAGAAATGCTATCTATCTATCTATCTATCTATCTATCTATCTATCTATCTATCTATCTATCTATCTATCTATCTATCTATCTATCTATCTATCTATCTATCTAGATCATATATCAACAATTTGATTTAAAACTAGAGAAAAAATACGTTTTACACAGTCATATTACTGTTTTGGTGTATTTTTAATGTGTATATAAAGACTACAGTAACTTAAGACTAAATAACTCTTATTGAATAAGTTAGCTTAGGACCACAGAAATAACATGTTCAAACAGTGGATGTTCAGTTCGTACTAAACTCGTACCACGGGAAAATACGTTTTCATTATTGTCTAAAAGTCACTTCCACCGTTTTACAGATTGTGTGTAAAACACCAAGTACTCACCTGTAAAGATTCATGATGTACATAATCCACCGCATTTTTTTTTTTCTGGAGAATTGAAGCTGTTAGCAGTTAGCATTGAGGAGCTGCAGACGGCAGAGCTGTGGGCGTGAACTAAAAAAAACGGACGAAAAGCGGGTAAACTCGGTCCCGTTAACTCCAGCCAATATGGCTGCGGCCATAAGCTGAATATTCAGGGTTCATTTCAGGGACTGTGGAAGTCAATGGGGGATGTCAGAGATGCTGCGTCTAATTATATATTATGTCTATGGCTAAAATGCTAGTTTTGTAATTTTGATGAGATGACCACTCTTTTCGAAATCGAAAAACACAAACACGCTACAAAATATGTTTTTGTTGTCACACCTCTGCGTGCCACTGTGTGCCACGCGTCCCCTAGGTTGCCGATCTCTCAAATAGACCAATCCAAATAACAGAGACACGAGGAAGGAGACAGCAGTTGGAGCTTTTTTGGATCACAGTCTTTAGTAGCGATTTTCTTAATTGCCAAATTAAGTATGGGGCGCTTCAAAAAAGGGCAGAGACGGAGGACCACAGATATGTGGGCAAAAGCTGGCGGGAGAGAAGCCATTATTGGTTGTTTTATGTGCCATATTTTTGAGATAAATGTTCCTACAGATATTTGGGCAATAGTCACTAATGATATATTCAAAAGTAGCAACGCCATGTACACCCACTGGCTGAAAGTAATCTGGAGGGAAGACAGACGAGGAGTCCGGACAGCTGTGCTCGGTGCAGGTGAGCTAATATAAATGCGGCTGATACTTGATTTTTTTTTTTTTTTTTTTTTATGTTCGGACATTTATAATAAGACTGGTGTTACACATATTTACGTGTGACCAGCACAGAATGTGATGGAAATTCGTGTTTTGTCCTCATGTAATACGTGCAGCCAGGATCTCGTTGCTGCATTTCCGGTGTGGTGCCAAAGTAGTTATCCCCTGCCACGATTTGTGACTAGTCGCGGGAGCGCGCATAGGCTCCGTCAGCGCTGCTTTGAAACTTTAAAGCTTACAAAGGTGGCGGATCATCACAATGGCGCCTATTTTTGGGCTCTAGAGGTTGTTTGTTTGTTTGTTTGGTTGTTACCGTGTGTGTGTTTGTTTGTTTGTCTGCGTGCTTTTTTTCATTATAAAATTAGCTCTGTGTAATCTCCTACCCCGCCCCTTCGTTAAAATTCCCCAAATATTGAATTGCTTTTGTTGAGATAACTTGACTGGTGGATTTGTGTAACAGGCAGTACAAAGTCAATGGAAACAGCAGGAGAGAGACATCTTTCCTTCCCACACCCAGCACCTTTCCACGCTTTTTCACACGGATGTCCCGATTAAAAACTATCCGTTTGTCTGGCTCTTTTTGTTATCGATTCAGTGCAAATACACCATTTAGTTCATTACAATTTGAGGGTGAAATTATATATATCATTATATTTTCCATTTAATGACAAGTGTTCTCTATGAGCTGCAGAGGAAGAGAAGCAGCGAGACGACTGCTAAGGGACCGTCTACAAGCTTTAACAAAGGCCACTCTGTAAAAACAAATAAATAACGTATAAATGTCTATTTTTATGTAAGCTAGTAACAAAGACTAGTAACTTTATTTATGCTACATTAAATATCTTGGGGAAAAACATGCTTTATTATGTTGTATTATTATGCAGCAATTAATTTTAATAGATATTTAAAACATAAAAAATGTGCTCAATAGCCCCTGAAATATTAAAGCTACTGCCACAAAAACTTCTATACTAAATAATGATGAGCTCACTGTCCCACTACAACAAAGAATATGGCAAGAATTCACTTTCTTCTTTAATAGTTTTTTTGTGTTGATGTTCAAAGCTCTACTTATGTTGCTTATTTTTGCCTCGCTACTGCATAATGTCACACTGCTTGTTCCAAAAATTTTAAAATAGCAGCACCTGCCAGCTTGTTGATGCATTTTACAGGAGATATGTATAGTGTTTACTCATTAATTTCTCAGTATGGAAGCATATTGCTACCATGCTAAAAAAAAAATATTTTTTTCACATGATGTTATAACATTGTAACCTAATTACAGGTGATGCACAAGACCAGTCAAAGAAAAAGCAGGGAAAGGAAAAGATGGTCAGGAAAGATGAGTTGGATGAGAGTTTCCCTTTACACACAGAGGAAGTGCCAGAAGCAGCAGAAAAAAATCAGAGTTCAGTGGAGGCTGAAGGTGTTCAGGACAGCATTCAAAAAAACAGAGTAACAGCAGTCAAAAGTAGTCACAAAAAGACAACAGAACAGTTGAAGACGAGTCATGGAAAGCAAGATAAGGAAATGGATGAGTTGGAGGAGAGTTACCCTTTACACACAGAGGAAGTGCCAGAAGCAGCAGAAAAAAATGAGAGTTCAGTGGAGGCTGAAGGTGCACAAGATGAAGAGACTGACAACAGATATTGCATGCCAGGACGAAAGAAGTTTAAAATTTTTATTACAAGAAAGAAATGGGACAAGATAAAACCTAAACATGCCATGAATAAACTTAGACCTCCATGGACAGACACACTGTACCATGAGTTTCTGAAAGAGAATCCTTGTTGCACACTTTCATTTAAATATCAGCATGTGAAAAAAGGACACAGCCATAAAAAGAAATGTCATTATTTCATTGCAAAAGCAAGATGCACTTTTGATGGGTGTACAGCTGTCTATCATTTCTATAAGAGAAATAAGCCAAAATCAACAGATAAAAAAATTTGTTTTAAAGTTATTCGCATTGGTGTGGTTACACACAGAAAAAATCAAAGGAAATTTCGACCAGCGAAGTACCTGCGACGAGGAGAAATAGCAAAAGCTTTAACCACAGGTGTGAGTAATTTCCACTACGCCATGCTGAAAAATACACCGATGGATGAATTAAGAGCTGGCAACATAACACGCAGCATGACCAAGGATGTCTTAAAGAAAATATCCTCAGAGTTGAAGAAGAGTTCAAGGCTTCACAACGATGTAATGCTGGAACTCATGCTCACTCAAAAAGTTATTCGCGAGAGCAGCAATCGTGCATCATTTAAAGGGTATCTTCAGCACCTACAAATTGATCCTTTTGCTCTACATTTGTACACAGAGGCTGGACTTAACATTCTGTCTGAACACTTAAAAAAAACATCACCTGTCACTCTCTATCTTGATGCGACAGGAAGCGTTGTCCAGAAAATACCAGAGCAAAACAAGAAAGTTTTGTATTATGCACTAGTTTTACCTGGCATGGGAAAGGACAGCCCTCCCCTACCTGTCACAGAACTAGTGTCAAACAGCCACTCAGTTCCTGCTATATCACACTGGCTTATGGAGTTCAAAAGGAAAATTTCAAACAAAACAAAAAAACAAATAACACAAGTTGAGACAGATCACAGCTGGGCTTTGATTAACTCTGTGCTTATTTCATTCAACAGAGAAAATGTTTCTGCCTACCTTGTCAGGGCATACGAAATAGTAATGGGACAAACAACAGACATTCCAACTTTTACAGTGCTTCATCTTTGCTCTGCCCACATTTTGAAGGCTCTTTTGCAAGCACTGGGGAAGACAACCACAGACAAAGGCATAAAGGAATATGCCTTATACACCTTTGCCTACCTCCTAAACTGCACTGAAATGAAGACGGCTGTGGAAGTTTTTTATCACATGTGTGTGGTTTTTGATTCAGAGGAGGACAAAAAAGTGATGAACGATAGCAAAGCCTATCTTGATGTGTGTATTTTTGAAAACAAAGGCCTTAAGGTGGAAGAAAGTGATCAAATGATGGAGCGGGAGAAGATCTTGATGGACAAAGCAACAAACACCACCATCATTCAAAAGTCACCTTTCACAAAAGTTTTTCAACTCCAAAGAGACCAAGCAGAATGTGACATCCTTTCCGATGATGCTGTTGGCCCAAAAAACACATACCACTGTCCTGGTGTTATCGATGTGCTACTCAAGAGCTATATGGGGATCTATCCTTTATGGAGTGGGTTGCTCCTTGGGGATGTCTCACGGCACATGAAAACAGAAATTAAAAAAAGTGACAAAAAACCGAAAACAAGAGACACAAACTGCCACGTCGAGCTGTGGTTTCATTTATTAAAGCATTCCATCCTGCAAAAGAAGAGATACTTGCGACCAGCAGAGTTTGTGTCCAAAATGTATGCCTCAATGCAGGGAAGGTACATTGAGCACATCATGCAACAAAATCTTCCGGAGCACATTTTGGAAAGGCTCAATAAAAGTTCAAGCAGGTCAGATGATGACCCTGTTGAACAATGGAACAAGCGTGAGAGTTCAGCTGGACAGTCCAAATCAAAGTCCAAGTACTTTAATCCACCCAAGAAACTAAGCAAACCAAAGATCACGATAAAGACAAGAACAGTCAAAGAGGATGAGCAAGACAAAGATGCACAGGTGGGTTTTGTATATGTATTGGGATATGTTATTTATTTTTTATAATTATACTACGCACAAACAATTAACATAAATATATAATATAAATACATTTTAATAAATAAGTCTATGACACATATTTGCACCACCCTTATCAAAAAACATTAATAACATACAATTTTTAAAAAAAAATCTCAATTTGCAGTTAAAACTAATGTGGAAAAAAAAAGACTGCGAGGTGGTCGTTGCAGTGATTCCCTCACAGATGAAGGGGCAGAACATCCTCATCCACCACTCTGAGCTGTGCTCACTAAGACCACATCAGTGGTTGATGGGGGAGGTATGTATAATGCAAATATATTTTTTATACTGTCATATATGTTTTTATCTTAAGTATTATAGTATGAATTATTTGGATAATTACATAGCAAAGTTGAGTGACGTAATATTTAATTCTGCTTGAGACTGTTTACTATTATTAATCAAAAAATCTATTTTCTGGTTCTACCAGGTTATGGAGGGCCTGCTTCATGCTTTTTCCCACACATTTAGTGTGACGGACAACATCTATTTATTGAGCCACTATACAGCCGGTTGCATTCTCTTTGGTGACCGGAAAAATCTGCCTCAACAAAGTCTACGAAAGGTAAAGTTGTCTGTGTGTGTGGTGGTGGTGGTGGGGGGGGGGGGGTGCATGTGTGTAATGAGTAACACTTAAGACCATTGCACAATAGTCCTATGAATGATGTGACTGAAATATAAATGTACTCAATCCTGAGGAAAAAAATCAGTACAAAACTAAATCTGGTATGAGAGAGAAATACTTTATCATTTGGAAACCATCATTTTGTCTTAAAATTTTTATCTTTGATTTAGTAGGTATTTTCATTGATATATGAGTATGTATATATATATGTATTGATTTAATTGCAGGTCAACTTCACCAACTACGGAGCAATTTTATCTTTTGTGCTGGTCAACAGTAACCACTGGAATTTGCTGGTTTGTACATTTTTATGTTAATCTTGAATCATTGTTTTCAAAAGCATATATTCTCACAAGTAATGAGGCAAAAATATTGACAGTTGCATGCGCAATGTAGCACTTTGACTATTAGATTACCTCAGAGATGAGCGCATAGCACAGTGAAAAAGCCGAAGACAAGCACAGGGGCAGACAGGCATAAGCGACTGACAGACTTTCCTGATTAGGACCCATGCTGCTGTTTAAATTAGTTATATTACAGTCACACATATTTCCATCTCCCCACAGTACTCTCAAAACTTGTGGCGACAAATTGATTAGTTTGAGATTGTTTTGTCATGCTCTGTTTTGTCACAGTACATACATGCAGAAACCGGCACTGTGTACCTGGTGGATCCTGCTCAAAAGAGCTCTGAGCTGAAGGCCTCACAAACTGCCGCTAAAAGAATAAGGTACATTCATTTATTATTTTTATTTTATGTTACAAATGTTTATTATAACTATTTTCTTATCATGGGGCACATGTTAAGGTTCTTGTAATGATAATGGGCATAGAAAATGTTATCTGTTAAAATATGACATTCGTAAAATATTATGGATCAAATGCTTCATCCAAGATGTAAAGCCATGTGATTTATACAATTGCATTCAATGTTCAAATTTTAAACCTATGACTTAGGTGCGTGTAAAATATATCATAAAAATTAGCCATCATTTTTACATCTGCACAATGTCAATTGAAATAGTAAAATGACTAAAAAACTAATTCAGGGAGTACTTTGTGATGAGAAGAACATGCTGTGGAAAAAGCGAATGGGTGGATGTGAAATGGAAAGGAGGAGTTATGGCCCACCCCCTCCAACAAGATGGATGCAGCTGTGGAGTCATTGTTGTCAAAGTAAGCTGAAATGTGTTTGTTTTCATTATGTGATATACAAATTTTACTTGTGAAAGAGGAATTGATGTGAGTCAATATAAACATAATGTTCAAATTAGAGTTTGAATGGAATTTTTTTTTTTTACTAGTGATCATGAATCAAATGTATTATATACTATTATGTATTTGTTGTGAGTGCCTGCATTCAATATTTATTAGATGGCAAAAGCTGTAATACAGGCTTTCCCAGAAATCCCTGAGATGACCTTCAGCACATCCAAAAAGGAAATGGAGAGGGAGAGAAGAGACCTGGCTCTTTACATCCTAGAGAGTTCTGGTAAGGTCAAGATTATGCATACAATATATATATTTTCAGTAAATAAAATAAAATTTATTATTATTATTTTTGTATTTTTAAGTCTTTGATGAACAAAACAGATGCGGAATATGTGCCTCCTCCAAGCCACCCGGACAAGGAACTGCCATGATTGAATGGGTGAGTAATTACAGAACAGTTATCAGAAGTTGAATTGTTAAATAGCCAGGAAAAAAAATGTAATGATGTTTACGTGTGGAATATAGAAGTAAATCAAAACAACTAATAAGAACAAAATATATATTGTTTACATTTAAACAGATACAGTGTGATGACTGCAACAGGTGGTTCCATTGCTCCTGTCTGTCCATGGCGAGTGAGGACATAGAAGATGCCAAGTACAAGAGATGGGAATGTCTCTTATGCCAATAAGCAAATAAGGGACATGTTTATGTTATGTCTTTTTCTTCGTGGAAGAATAAAATCATATTAATGAAGCCCCACAAGTGTTGCATCATGCTACTTCACATTAAAACCTCTTGAATTCTAATGTGATTGTATGCAAATATTAGCATTTTAGGTCAACAGCTTCTTAGGTCATGTGATCGATTGACTCAAAATTGGTATTGGATAGTAGTACTCCCCTTTCTAACCGAGATACGCCTCTTGATTTTAAATTTTAAAAAATTTTAAGTTTTTTTATGAATTTTTATGTGTAAAAATGAGCATTTTAGCTCAAT
>NW_023417347.1:11892-17478 GCF_002922805.2 Oryzias melastigma | reverse complement strand
TGTCCTCTCAGATAAGCCGCCACCATGTCAGGAAACAACCTGGTCCTCCCCATTGTGCTGTGGAGCCGCACGGCCCCCACCCACTGCATCAGCAGCTTACTGGTGATGGACGACTTTAGCACCATCATCACCGGCTGCCATGACGGCCAGATCTGCCTGTGGGACATGACACCTGAGCTGCAGGTACGTGGCTTTAGCCTTTGGTGAACGTTATTTTTCTCAGTTTTTCTCATCCCTCTTTGCTTTGCCTTCAGATTTGTCCCAGGGCCATGCTGTTCGGCCACACAGCCTCCATCACCTGTCTGTCCAAAGCCAGCGCCAGCAGTGACAAACAGTACATCGTTAGTGCTTCAGAGAGTGGGTGGGTCATGTTTTGAAACGTACATGTTCATACTGCAAGTTCTTCTGGTAACCTGGCAAATCTCATCTTCACTTTAGTTTGTCAAGCAAACCAGTTTCATAGAACAGAGACATTTTAAAGCAAATGCATTAGAATAAAAAAGCCCAGCTCACTGAAATCTCAAACAGATATGAGTGCTGGGCCAGTAATGGACTCTTCAGGGGTTTTAAAGTCCCTCTTGATCCATTGTCAAAGCATTCCCAGTGTTCTTTGAATTATGATTGTGCCGTTTTTTTGAAGACATAGTTTCTGCAGAGCGGCAAGAATCCACACTGGTTTTTCAGAGACTTCTGAGACTTCCATTTCCATTTTGGAACTATAAATTCAGAGACCCTGAAAAATGCAGAGCACCTACAGAATATGGTCCACACACTGGGGAGTAATGAGGGAATTCAGACTCAAGCACCGTGTCACTGAAAGGAAGGGACTTCAGCAGAATGATCAAAGCAGTAACTTTGTTAGAAAGTGTCCTTTCTTTGGTAGGTTTGCTGCTGACTGTAGTCCACATAGAACATCTCTGGCTCCTTTTACATCATAGCTTGTTTTCCCCTGGTTTTATTTTGGTGCACACATGATTCCACAATTCTCCTGCTATTAATAGCAACATCTGAAGAAACTGAGGCACAATAACCAACGTTCCTTTATTCATTGCATCTTATTACACCATTATCTTTCTCTGTCTCTTATGACTTTAGTTTTCTTCCAAAAACAACAGTAGCCCCCAACTTTAAATCTGTGTTTGAGCAAGTGTCAAAGTCAAGGCCCTGGGGCCGGATCCGGCCCTCCGGGTNTCCAATCAAATCTGATGAAGAAGAAATGTTGTGAAGATGAAGAAGTGATAATACCTATGTGGTGGAGCTGAAGCTGTGGTTTCCAGCAGATATCCAGCAGTCTGCGCCGACGACAGAGCTCCTGCTCGTACTGGACGATGGTTCCTTCACAGAGTCTGCAGATTTCTTCAGCAGCAGCAGCGAGTCGCTCGCTGATCAACTCTCTCAGAGACTGAAGGGAAGACATGGTTCCTGCAGCTGCAGAAGATCTTCAGCTCCAACAAACACCAAAGTCCTCTGAACAGCAGCAGCTCCGATCATCTGCTAGTCTCACAATCACAGAAAAAAGCTCCAAACAGAAACTTTTCTCCTGCTTGGAGATTTCCCTGAAAGTTCCTGTGATCCTGCAGGAGTCACTTCTGCTCAGCCTGCAGATCAAACAGAAAAGACTCTGGAAGCTTCCACATGGAAACTTCCAGACAAAGGAATCCAAGCAACAACATCTGATTGGTTCCTTTTGGAGGGAAAGCTGCAGCAGTCTTTCTGTGATTGGTTCAGCCGTCCCTCCCCCACTAGTCCACTGCACAGGGGTCAACATTCCAGCGGGGGTTGCTCATCTCATCTTCAGAGTCACTTTCTATTGCTTCTGCCTCAATGGCAATAGTAACATTTAAACTGAAAAACATGAAATTATATAAATACAAACAATTAAATCTGATCACCAGAGACTTGAATGTAACATGAAGGAAATGTTTGAAAATGTTTCATTCTTCACCTCCAGCTGAACTCTCCTGATGAACTTCAGCGTTCTGAGACAGACCTTCAGTTTAAAGGCTTAAAACTGCTTCTGAGGACGGCACCATCAGCAGCAGGTCAGCGTGGTTCTGGACGTTCTGGTTCTGGTACGGTTTTAAAAAGGAACTGAACCTGTAACGTGTCTGTTGTTTTCATGTTCAGGTGAAACCATAGACTGTAAAAATAATGGACTGAGCGAGCAATGAGGTCCCCCATTGGAAATGCATTGCTTCCTCTCCTCCTCGTGAAAGTAGGCCGCCGCTTTCACCGTCAATTCCTGAAACGGATACCGCCATTTGCAACCCATCTTCAGCGATTGGTCTGAGTCATAGCTGAGTCATGGAATCTACAGGAAGTACTGTCGCCAATCAGGAGTGAGTTTATTGCAACCGTCCGCCTCTTTCCACGCCTCTACCACGAGACCGCGGATGTAAACACCTTCAATAACGGCGGTTCGGGAGAATGGCTTTTTAGGTTTCGTTTTGATCACATGGTCAGAAATCCTCCGAATCTTTTCTAAATGACGTTGTTCCTGGTTAAGGTTAGGATTACGGTTATGGTTAGGGTTAGAAAAGCAAATTGTTCGTTTGTGGGGCTGTCTGTGATGCTCACTCCTCCACCAGGGGACGTGTCAAACGGGGAAAACACATTTTAACACGTTTAGGACCGCGCGTATGATATTGCCGTATATTAAACACAGTATTTCCCAAATCGTGGCATATGTACGCATTTTACTGAGACTGGGCTGATTGTACAAGTCATTGTTGAAGCCTTTGAGGGAGAACCATCCCAACATTTGATTCTGTCAGCGGTCCTTTTGGATTTACTTTATTCATTTTTGTCGAGATAAAAGGAGCATTTGGGTGACATCGCTGCAAAACGGCGCGTGTCCCCCTCGCGCGCGCCGCAGCTCGCCTCTTCACATGCGCGGGCAGGTTACAGTCTGATCAGATGCATGTGAGAAGCGCGTTCAGCGGTATTTAAAATAAATAGCCATTCTAACAAGTGAACAGCTGGATCTTTTTTCTGTTTAAAAATACCAAAAGGTCCTTTCAAGTTTGTCTCGCGCTCCTCAGAAAGCTGCGTCTAATTCAGGCTGAAGCTGGAAAAGTGCAGCGAAGATGAAACTTTGATTGGTGATTTTATGCGCATATACGCAACGTATAATTTATAAGCTACAATCAAAGCAGTGAAATAAAGAAAAATGAACGTTAAACAAACAAAAAAGTCCAAAGCATATAACCTCAGAGTGAAATCTATTTCTACAGAGTAAATCCTCATCTAAAAATGTCGACAGCATGCTCCTCTTGTTGTTTTAAACTGCTGCATCGGTACATTCCATTGAGGAAAACAACAGTAGGACAATGATTGGTACATTGTTGAATTGTAAAGTAGGTGTTAAAAGGTCTTCACGGACTCATTGATGAAGTCTGCTCCCATTGGCTACCCGTCATGTGTCAATCAAACCCCCCAGACGTTCGACGTCAGACCCACAAACGCTTATTGAGCCATCTGATTGGTCAATTTATAACTAATAACTTGTGATAATGGAAAAAAATCTTTAAAAAAAATTAGGATTAGAAAAAAGAAGTTAATCAGAAAGCAGCAGAGGAAGAATGATTATTCTGACATATAAAATGACTGAGAAATAACTGTCTGTTTCTCAATGTAAGTCAATGGGACTTTGGCCTTTTTGCAACCCAGTGGTACTTCCTATATGGAACACGGAAGTATAGGGGGGCTTGCTCAGTCCAGTTATTCTTACATACAGTCTATGGGTGAAACCCAACAGCATGTTCAGCGTTCTCCAGGTGCTCTCAGGAGGCGGAGTCTGTCTGAGGCTGTGAAGGGTTTTGAGAGGATCTGGAATCAAACCACCAACAGCTTCTTGACGGTGACGACCGCTCCACCACAGGAAGTCTGGATCAAACCAGGATCTTCATGCTGATGAAGAATGAAGGAAGTGGGCCCAAAAGATCCTGGATAACCCTTGATGGGGCATGAAGCTAGTGGATCCTGTAAAACCTGGTGATGGGTCGCTCTCTTTAGAGTTGATACATAGTTACCGTTGACAGGTGGGAACTCTCTAAATGTCAAAATTCATATAGACTTTCAAAAATATGAAATAGCTTAGGTATGCACTAAAAATTTGGAAGACTATATTTCTTTGCAGAAGTCAAGATACATCCCAGAAATGTACTAGAAGTTTTAGAAGGAGTGTTGATATTTTACACTGTTAGCAACAAAGCCGACAAAGTTATGAAGCTCCAACTAATGTCTATTTATGTAGATTACATAAACCTTGTCTAAATTTCAGGGAGGGCTCAGTGTGATCAAACATCCCATGTGTGATTATTGTTGTTTAGGAACAATCCTCTAAACAAGCTAAGAGTTGTTACTACGCAGAGTCTAAAGTCATTGTCACTAACAGCTTAAATTTATATTTTGATATTCTTATGCTACACATGCAGGGACATTTCCATCATCCAAAGACCTGTGGTCTGATAAGAAGTTAAAAGTAACTATTCACAATAAATTAGGGATATTAATTACATATTAGCTACAATGTACAAATCCTGACCATCACATACACAGGAGCAAAAATCCAAAACACACCTTAATTTGTGGGCCAAATTTGTTATTGAACACACTAAAACTATATTTTTAAACCCTTTTAAACTTTAAAACCATAACGTTTTAACATGATTATGAATTAAATATATAGCATCACCTGCAAAAATGTAAGTGTGATTCTGTAAGCTGAATTTGACCCCTAAAGATGAGAGCGCTGATAGCTGAAAATGCTGAAATTGATAGTTAAAAACGCTAAAGGTGATAGCTGAAATCACTGAAAGTAGCTGAAAATGAAGAAGCTGATAGCAAGCTAAAATAGCTAAGTGCCAAATAGAAAAAAAACTAAAAAAAATAACTAAACTTCAAAATAGCTTAAAAAACTGAAAAGAAAACTCAATTAGCCAAAACAGCTATTAGCCTAACTCCAAAACAGCCTAAAAATCTAAAAAAAAGGGGAAAAAGAGCCTAAATTAGCCAACACAGCTCGCATGTAGCTGAAATATTTGCTAAACTTCGAAATATTGCATTATTTCTTTAAGTCAATCCTATTTACGTATTCTCCACAAAGAATCAACTTTAGGACCTCAGCCACATCTGGAGGGGGAAAAGCTGTTGATAAAGGCAAGGTCTGTTGGCATGTGTAGTCTGTAGCAGGAAAAAGTATTAAGGTGAAATTGAAAAAAGAAAAAACCCTAACTCAAACCTTTATCATTATAATGAAATTTTAATTAAAAAAAAAAAAACATAGTCTAAATTGTGAGATTCTCTCTTGAGCCCTACAGCTTTGAAGAATCATTAAAACTCAATCATTAAAGTCTGTTGATATTGTGGATCAATAATTTATTTATTTATCAATTGTATTTTGTTTATGTCATCTATTTTTATATTATCATTGATATAATAATAATAATAATAACAATAATATATTAATAATGATAGATGAATAATAATATTAAAAAGTAACACAAATATATATATGTATTTGTGTTACTTTTTCTTTCTTAATTTAGTCTGAAAGCATCACTCTATCATGATATTAACGGGTAC
>NW_023417347.1:3364-10429 GCF_002922805.2 Oryzias melastigma | reverse complement strand
CATCCAAGGACTAACCAGACCCAACCCTGCTTAGCTTCCGGGATCAGACGAGATCGGGCGCGCTCAGGGCGGTGTGGCCGTAAAGTGTCGTGATGTTCCACAGAAAGAAACCAGTAAAGAAGAACAAACCTGCAGAAGAGAAACATCTGGATCCGTGTCTCCTGTTTCTTCTGCACATCTGGATCATCCATGAAGAAAAACAAAGCTACAGCAGAGCTGTTCCTCCATCAAACACTAGGAGGAACACTGAGTTGAAAGAAACAACAAAGAGTCTCTGAGGGAGGGGGGGGTGTGGATCGACCTTTGACCTTCGAGAGAAATTTAACAGAAGCTCAGATAGAAAAGTTTGAAACTGGAAACCTGTTTGACCTGTTTTGATCAGAACCAAGACGAGGAGCTGAGATGTGGAGACTAAAGAGGAAAGATCAACATGAAGCTTCATCTTCTCTGCATGTTCCTCACAGTCAACAGTGGTCAGTGTGAGGATAGAGGAGCCACTGAGTCAGAGGTCATGTGATCAGATCTGCAGAAACATTCAGGAGAAAGGCTGAAGCTGATTGGTCCAATCCAGAAAGCTGACTGAAAGGAAAGAGTCAGAAGAGACCAGAAGGAAAAAAAAGGTTTTCTTTCATTTCTCTGAACAGCTGATCTGAAGACACAAATCTAAACAGTGATGACAAACAACAACACTCAGCAGAATCAACACAACATGAAGAAGTAATCTGTTCTTAAAGCAAAGCAGAAGAGGAAGACACAGAATCACATATCAGTGCTGCAGCTGAGTTCACATGGTGAGTGGAGACTTCTTTAGATCTTGGAAGAAATGTAACTCTGTTTCTTTTTTTAACTTTGTCATGACTAACTTGACTGTTTCTTTCTGAATGTTTGAAGAAAAGATATTTCTCTACAAACTCTCATCGCTGCTGTTTAAAGATTTGATCTCATTATTGATCAACAGATCTGTCTTATTGATCGGTTACTGTTTCACTGATCAATGAAAACATGGAAACAACTGGTGTTTTTACTGTGTTTTTACAAAATAAACTGTTGTTCATTAAAATGAAACTGCTGAATCATCAGAGTGGGACAGATCAGCTGACTGCTGCTTCCTGTCAGAACTTTTCAGAACTCAGACAGAAGAAAGAGTTTCTGTCAGAAACACAAACATCATGAAGGTTTTATTTCTGACACCTAAACCTTCCTGGGGCCCGTTTCAAAAAGCAGGTTTTGTTGGAAATTCAGTAAAACTTGAGTTTCTGGTTTCAGAAAGAGAGGTAACTTAAACCCGTCAAAGTGGGTGAAACCAAGCTCGTTTCAAGAAGCGGGTTAAGCTGAACTCAGAATCAATCACTATGGCAACTGAGTCTGTGAACGAAACCTGGTCGGTAGCAGGTTTTCTTCAGGAAACTTATAGTTCTCTGCGGTCTCCGCCCCTTTTTAAAGTGAAAGATGTTCAAATATGAGTTCCTCATTAACATTTAGAGAACATTCACATTAGAGACGTCACGTTTCCACCACGCAGAAACCAAAATGACATGTTCATTCATAGAGGATCATGTAGAGAGGAGGCTGATTAATCCAGAGGAAATGTTATTTACGTCGGTAGAGGATTTGGAGGACACGAGTCGACTGACTGCAGTTTCCCCGATTCATTTTTATTTGAGCGATATTATAAATAGTGAGTTTTTCATCTACCGTGCAACAAATGTTAGCTCGGTTGTCAGCAACGCTGCTTCCTATTACGGAAACCCGAGTTTGAATTCCGGTTATAGAAAGTGTTTTTATTCTTAAAAAAGACAACAAAAAAAATAAAAATCAGAAAATATTTTTTAAGTCTAAATAAATGCTTATTTAACATATTAGGCTATTATAGCTACAGTGTTACTTTTACCGTGCAATGATATCCGTGTGTGTGGGGGGTGGGGGTGTGGAGGGTGAAGGTAAACGGTCATTCATGCGATTGCGGCGATTACTGGTTAAATTCGTAACAGATCTAAAACTATTCCTTACTCAACAGGTGACAAAATGACCTTCCTGACATTATTTATTCATTATCTGAAATGATTCAAATGTAGACGTACGCATTAACTGCAGATATTTCACCGCTGCAGCTGTGTTGCTTTCTTGATGAAAATATGCTTGTAGTCGCCATATGCTTGCAGGAACTTGTCAATTTCCATCGCCGAAAGTATGAAACTCTAAAGATGTTTGCTCCCGTTGCCATGGTGAATCGTGCTGTCTTTGCACCATTGATCAGGGCTTTTCATGGTCACACCTGATTCTGGTTCTAACAACTTCAAGTTGATTGAATCAAACCTTCTCAGCTGTTCTGAAACCGAAAACTCTGAGTTTGAGAATTTTGAGTCCGTGGACTCAGGTTTCAACTCTAAATTTGTTGAACCTGCTTCTTAAAACGGGCCCCTGTTCTCCTCTATCATCCGAATCTGTGTGGGAATCAAAGTTCATCTGAAAGTCTCTGTTGGAGCTTTGAGAGGAATAATTCATGTCTTTTTCTTTCTTTTCTCCTCATTCTTTGATTTGTGTCTCTTGTTCTTGATCTGCTTCATGTTTCCTGAATCGTAGAAACAGGAAGTTTGTTGTTTGTTTGTCAAAGTGAGTGAATGAGTGAAATGTTGCTCCATCATGGAGTGTTTGCTGCTGCAGCTCCATGTCTCCATCTGGTGGAGGGAGAGCAGAAGTGCAGCAGCTGATGTTCAGCAGCTTCCTCTGTCCCACACTGCTGTCTGACTGCATTCACCTGAACCTGAGAGGAAACACAAGAGAAGAGCAAATCAGTGGAGAAGCAGCTGATCTGTTAGTGAAGGAGGATCAGAGCTGATGATGATGAGCCTTCTAGCAGGCTGCATCACAGTGTGGTATAGAAACTGCACCTTTGAGAGCTGAAAAGCTCTACAGAAAGTGGTCCGAGCAGCAGAGGACATCACCGGCAGCACCCTTCCTTCCATCCAGGGCATTTATTCCTGCAGAAGTCTGCTTAAAGCATGCAGCATCACCAAGGACCACACTCACCTAGGGAGAGGACTTTTTCAACTGCTACCCTCTTGCAGACGATACAGGAGCCTGCCAGCATGCACAAAAAGACTCAGAGACAGCTACTACTCCCAAGCTGTCAGATTTCTGAATTCAAAATAGCACTTTTAAATATTGAGGCTAGACATGTGTTCCGATTTATGTAAATTACTTATGTGCAACATATTTGAACCCATCCTGACCATAATACTAGTTTCATATTCTATATATCCCATTCGTTTTATGTACCTAGATTATCATCACAGTCTTTTCCCCTTTGTATTACTCTTTTTTGTATTTTTTTCCTACTACTTAGTTTGATTGCAGTATGCAATCAAACTATTGTTCTTCTGTTTTCTTATTTTTCTTCTTCTTCTTCTTCTGTGTGGCAGGAGTGTGGTTGGAGGAGCTGAAGAGTTTGTGGTTTTGTTTGTCTTTTTCTGCTTTCTTTTCTTTCCTTTTTTCACATTGGTGTTGGTATAAGGTTTAAGTGGACTTTTTTGGGGGGTTTGTTGGGTTTTTGGGAGGGTTTCGGAGGGTTTGTTTTTGGTGGTGGGTGTGGAGCTGGTGGCGTGTTGGACGCCATGGCTCTCACTTCGCTTACCAGAAAACATGGAGTTAAAACTTGCACCGGCTCTCTCCACAGCGTGGAGGAGGTGGCTTTGGCCGTGGGTGCTGTTATAGGGCATACATCTGTTAAATCTGCTGCCAGAATGAGTGGCGCGGTCGTTTTGTTTGTGGAGAGGGTTGACCAGGTGAACACGCTAGTTGAGACAGGTATATCTATCAATGGCGTGTTTGAACCTGTCATGCCGCTCTCTCAGCCAGCGACTAAGATCACACTCTCTAATGTTCCCCCGTTCATCAGTGACGGGTTTCTGATACGGGAGTTGTCCAAACACGGGAAGGTGGTGTCACCTGTGCGTAAGGTTCTGTCTGGCTGTAAGTCTCCGCTGCTGAAACACATCGTGTCTCACCGCAGACAGGTCTTCATGATCCTTTATAATAAAGGGGAAGACTTCAACTCAGTGTTTAAGGTCCGTGTGGATGATTATGATTACGTGCTTTTTGCTACTTCCGCCACTTTCAAGTGTTTTGGTTGCGGTGCTGACGGGCATTTGGTGAAAGCCTGTCCGGACCGCGCCGTTTCAGCCCCGGGGGGCGTGACCGCTGCGGCGGCAGGTGGTGTGGCGGACGCTCAGAGTGAGCAGAGCGCTGATCGCCCCGTACCCGTGGCGCGTCGGGCACCTTTGGTCGGGCGTCCTCCCATGGACCTACCGGCTTCTGTGGAGCCCGTGGAAGAAGAACCTCAGCAGGCGGGCGAGCCTGGAGAGAGCGCGGTGAGTGGGGAGGGTGTGAGCGGAGACGGTGTGGTGGAGGGACAGGTGAGTCAGGATGCCGAGGGCGTTCTCTCAACAGAGGCAGATGTTTCGGTGGAGGGGATTGTGAGTGTTGGTGTCACTGAGGTGATGGATGAACTGGGGGTTGGTGGTGAGGCTTCTGACGGTGCCGCTGCGTGTGTGGAGGAGGGGGGCCCGGAGCCCTCCGAGTGTTGTGGGCCGAATGTGGGGCGGTCCGGGGTGGGTGCCGTTGCTATGTGTGTGGGAGGGGGAGCTGATGAGGTTGAGGCGCGTGGATCAGAGCAGTCGGGGGTCTCTCTGAAACGACGGAAGCGGAGCTCCGCCTCCGCGGATGTCAGCGTTAAAGCCAGTAGACTGGTGGCCACGGAGGGGGCGGCTGCGTCTGAGGGCAGTGACAGTGCGGGATGCGGGTCTGACTGCAGTGTACTGTCTCAGGGCAGCTCTTTGCTGTCTGCTAGTCAGGACATGAAGCTGTATCCTGCTCAGATGTTCAAGCTTTTTCTGCAACAAACCAAGGGCTTTAAGAAGCTGAACATTCCTTCTTATTTCCCTGACTTAAAGGTTTTTTATTTGTCTGCTAAGCACCTCATCAAGTATAGGGCTGAGTCTGACCTGACTGATCAGGAAATTTACAGACTGAGAAAACAGATGCAAAAAGTCCGACAACAACTTGGTATTTGAATTCATGATGGGTTGGTTATTCTGTTTATTTTCTATATTTTTTGCTTTTCCCCCCTCATATCTGATGGATTCTTTCAAAGTGGGGAGTTTGAATGTTAATGGTGCTAGGGAACCTTTAAAGAGGGCCCTGATCTTTGAAACTATGAGAGCCAAACACCTTGATGTTTTGTTTCTTCAAGAGACCCACAGTGATCCCAGTTTGGAGGTGGACTGGACTAGGGAGTGGGATGGTGAGGTCTTTCTGAGCCATCACACCTCAGCTAGTGGAGGGGTGGGATTTTTGTTCTCCAGGAGGTTTGTTCCTGTTTCTATAGAGGTGGAGCATTTTATCGCAGGAAGAGTTTTTTTGGTTAGAGCTGTATTTGAGCGTTTTTCTGTGCTCTTAGTGAATGTCTATGCTCCTACTGTTGGTGCTGAGAGGAAGAGCTTTTTTGTACGACTGAATGAGAAATTGGATAGCTGTAGTTCGGAGGACTTTTTATTTTTTGGGGGGGATTTTAATTGCACAGAGTCTGAGTTTTTGGACCGCAATCATACAGAGCCTCATCCAGCCTCACAGCACGTGCTGAGGCAGCTGGTCTGCTCTCATGGCCTGGTGGATGTGTGGAGAAGGATGCATGCAGACTGTCGGAAATATACTTGGTCCCGTATTTATGGCAATAGGTTGTCTCTTGCCCGTCTTGATCGTTTTTATTGTTTTAAGCATCATTTTAATGTTTTTAAATCATGTGATATTTATCCTGTTGCTTTCACTGATCATTCTCTTGTTGTGTGTGATTTTTATGCAAGAGCTTTTTCACCTAAAAGTGCGTATTGGCATTTTAATTCTGTTTTGTCACTGGATGCTGATTTTAAAGATGCTTTTAGTTTTTTTTGGAATCTTTTTAGACACAGGAAGAATGATTTTAGCTCTCTTAGGCAATGGTGGGACCCTGGTAAAAGTGAAATTAAGCTTTTGTGCCAGCTGTACACACTCAATGCTACGCGTGATTACTGTCGGTTTATTAAAGACTTGGAGNTTCTGTGTAAAAATGTAAATCATATTTGGTCTAAAATGCTTAATAGCTCTGATGATATAAAAGTTACAGTCACCAAACTTTCTATACTGATTAACAATAAGCTCATTGTTGTACTACAACAAAGATTTTTGCAGAAATGTACTTTTTTCATTTTTGGGGGAATTTTCTACATAATCTTCGATCATATTTAGCCTAAAAGGCTTAATAGCTCTAAAGATATTAAGGTTAGAGTCACCAAACTTTCTATACTGATTAATGATGAGCTCATTGTTCTACTACAACAAAGATTTCTGCAGAAAGTTACTCTTGTCATTTTTATTTTAGATTTATTTGTATGAAAATATGGATCATATTTGGTCTAAAATGCTTAATAGCTCTAAAGATATTAGAGTCACCAAACTTTCTGTACTGACTAATGATGAGCTCATTGTTCTACTACAACAAAGATTTCTGAAAAAATTGACTTTTTTCATTTTTTTTAGGAATTTTCTACATGATTTTCGATCATATTTGGTCTAAAATGCTTAATAGCTCTAAAGATATCAAAGTTAGAGTCACCAAACTTTCTATACTGATTAATGGTGAGCTCATTGTTCTACTACAACAAAGATTTTTGCAGAAATTTACTTTTTTCATTTTTTTAGATTTTTTTTGTATGATTTTCGATCATATTTAGCCTCAAATGCTTAATAGCTCTGAAGATGTTAAGGTTAGAGTCACCAAACTTTCTGTATTGACTAAGGATTAGCTCATTGTTCTACTACAACAGAGATTATGGCAGAAAATCACTTTATTCACTTTTTCAGATTTTCTGTGTAAAAATGTAAATCATATTTGGTCTAAAATGCTTATTAGCTTTGATGATATAAAAGTTACAGTCACCAAACTTTCTGTATTGACTATAAATGAGCTCATTGTTCTACTACAACAAAGACTGTGGCAGAAATTTACTTTTTCTTTTTTTTTTTTTTTTT
>NW_023417347.1:849-3268 GCF_002922805.2 Oryzias melastigma | reverse complement strand
CTTTCCTTTTTTTAGAATTTTGTCTATGAAGATATGGATCATATTTGGTCTAAAATGCTTAATAGCTCTGAAGATATCAAAGTTAGAATCACCAAACTTTCTATACTGATTAAGAATAAGCTCATTGTTCTACTACAACAGAGATTATGGCAAAAATTTACTTTATTCATTTTTTTGGAATGTTTTACATGATTTTCAATCGTGCAAAATAGTGACTTAAAAAATGTTGGTTGTAGTAGAACAGTGAACTCACCATTAGTCTGTACAGAAAGTTTGGTGACTCTAACCTTAATATCTTTAGAGCTATTAAGCATCTTAGGTTAAATATGATCCATATTTCCAAAAAAAATAAAAAAAATAAAAAAAAGTAAATTTTGCAAAAATCTTTGTTGAAGTAAAACAACAAACTTATTTTTAATCAGTATATAAAGTTTGGTGACTCTAACTGATATCTTTAGAGCTATTAAGCATTTTAGACCAAATATGATCGAAAACTGTGAAAAAAATAAAAATAAAAATAAAAAAAGTAAATTTCTGCAAAAATCTCTGTTGTAGTAGAACAATGAGCTCATGATTAGTCAATACAGAAAGTTTGGGCGACTCTAACTTTATTATCTTTATAGCTATTAAGCATTTTAGACCAAATATGATCGAGAATCATGTAGAAAATTCCTCAAAAAAATGAAAAAAGTAAATTTCTGCAATAATCTTTGTTGTAGTAGAACAATGAGGTCATCATTAGTCAGTACAGAAAGTTTGGTGACTCTAACTTTGATATCTTTAGAGCTATTAAGCATTTTGGACTAAATATGATCCATATTTTCATGCAAAAAAATCAGACAAATTAATAAAATAAATCTTTGCCATAATTTTAGTTGTAGCTGACCCGTAAACTCATCATTAGTCAGTGCAGAAAGTTTGGTTACTGTAGCTTTAATATTCCTAGAGCTTTTGAGCATATTTTCATGCTTCATATCTTTTAAAATTGTTAAAAATCAAAATAATAAAATAAAAATATATTTTTTTTAAATCTTTATTGTAGCACAAATATGGTGACGAATCTCTATCAGTAGTTCACACAAAAGTCGATATTTATTTGTTTCTGAGAGGTTATTGACTTTTACAGAATGGCCTTCTCTGGAAGCTTGCACTTTGTAGACGGTCCCTTAGCAGCCGTCTCGCTGCCGTCTCTCCATCTGCAGCCCGAAGAGAACACTTTTTATTAAGCGGGTAAAAACAATCTTTTTTCTTTTGAAACGGTTTTGTAGGTGACTCTCGGTGTTGATACAAGACGATTGAGATACTTGCTGTCATATTTGAACGTTTTTCTGAAGAGCTATTGAGCCCGGAAATGCGAATCTTTGAATATCTTTCTAACTTTACCGAACTCACGCTCACGGGGTCCAGGTCCAGTGCAACTCGGTCAGGGTAAACCTCGCACGCTCACGGGGTCCGGGTCCAGTACAATTCCGAGAGCAGTGGTCTAACATTTTGAGAGCACCAGCATTGGTGTGTCTACGGTGAACACGGTAACACAGAAAACTGATGAGTCTTTTACTGACTCCTTATTTTCAAAATAAAAGGTGATATACTTAACACTCGGAGAGAGTGTTTGGTGGCAGTAAGCTAATACTCACATATTAAAATTCATAAAAAATATAAATAAAAGATTAAATTCGAAATCAAGTGGTGTATCTTACATAGCTAGTGTGGTACTATGATCCAACACTGATTTTGAGTCAATGGATCACATGACCTAGAAGCTATTGAGCTAAAATGCTAAAATTTACATATAAAAATTCATAAAAAATCCAAAGAGATTTAAAATTTAAAGTCAAGAGGTGTATCTCGGTTAGGGAGGTGAGTACTATGATCCAACACTGATTTTGAGTCAATTGATCACATGACCTAGAAGCTATTGAGCTAAAATGCTAATACTTACACATAAAAATTAATAAAAAATGTGAAAATTTTTAAAACTTAAAATCAAGAGGCGTATCTTGGTTAGGGAGGTGAGTACTATGATCCAACACTGATTTTGAGTCAATTGATCACATGACATAGAAGCTATTGAGCTAAAATGCTAAAATTTACACATAAAAATTCATAGAAAATTTGAAAATTTTTAAAATTTACAATCATCAGCCGTATCTCATGCAGAGAGGTGAGTACTATAATCCAATGCTAATTTTGAGTCAATTGATCACATGACCTAGAAGCTATTGAGGTTGATGTGTCTGGACCCCCCTTCTGGGTTACTGTCTCAGCTTCAGTCCATGCTTGTCAATTTTTTTTGGGACGGTCTACACTGGGTGCCACAAGGAGTGCTGTTTCTTCCTAGGGAGGAGGGGGGGCAGGGCCTGGTGCACCTGCCTAGTAGGGCTGGGAATCACTGGGTACCTCACGATACGATACGATA
>NW_023417347.1:0-767 GCF_002922805.2 Oryzias melastigma | reverse complement strand
TTAAATGTACGTGGGTTGCCTCCGTTCTATCAGGGTGTTTTTAAGTCTTGGCACCTATTTAAGTCGTGAAACGAAATCACTCTCCCTCTCCATTTTGGCTCTTAAAAGAGCCTTTGATATTTGGTGCGCGGTTGGACATTCATGATGACACAATCCCTGGACTTCAGCTGACCCTTCGCAAGTCTGGAGTTGTGACTCTGGATCAGTTGGTGACTGCAGCAGGACCTGAACTGACGGACGTCTCCTCTCTGTGTGCTGCACTGGGTCTTCAATCTGCCAGGATGGGACATCGTCTCCTGGACCGCTGGAGAGGACGGCTGTTCTTAATCCCACTGTCTATGACCGCTGCCCTTTTTGTAACTTGAAGGAGACGATCTTTCATGTTTTTAATGAGTGTGAGAGGCTTTCAGACCTCTTCACTCTTTTAACGTCTGTGTTTGCTCTTTTTGATGTGGTTTTTTTCAGGACTTTGTTTTATTTATGGATTTGGATACAGGAAAGACACCAAAGAGAAGTGGCTACTGTTGAATTTTCTTGTTGGTGAAGCCAAGCTTGCAGGTTACGTCAGCAGGAAACAGAAGATCGCAGGTGAACGGGTTGCTGATGCGGTTTTAGTTCTACCCAAGAATATCCGCTCCAGGCTGAAGTTGGACTTTTCATTCTTCAGACTGACTAATCGTTTATCCTGTTTAAAAAAAAAGTGGTGTTTTAAGGATGTTCTTTGCTCTGTTTGTGATGGTAAGCTGTGTTTTGCTACTTTTCTGAGT
>NW_023417346.1:9596-16811 GCF_002922805.2 Oryzias melastigma | reverse complement strand
GCGGCCAGAGCAGAGGACAGGACGCTTTCATCTCCACCACTCCTGTGTTTTGTTAATGTGAGTCGTTGGGCTCTCACCTTGCACCACCTCATCTTGGCGGTGGAGCAGTGGCCGCCCGACCCGGGCCATGTCCTTCTCCGGCGGCTGATACGTCCGCTCCTCTGGGATGGAGTAGGTCAGGTTTCCGGCATGCACCTGTCGCAGCTGCTCAAAGTCGCTGAGAGCGGCGGTGAAGTCCCAGTTCTTCCCTAGGAAGAGAGGAGGAGAAACGCTCACCGCTCTGCTGAAAACGTGGGTTCCAGGAGCACGCCGCAGGCCGCCCCAGCCCGGCACTTCCCTTCATGCGAGTCGGCCTCAGCTCTGGAGCGGCTCGCCCGCGTGCCGATGCTGCACTGCACCGCATTTGTCAGCCCATATTTCTTATCTGCAACTTGTGCTGCTGCTGCTAGGCAACAGGAACCCTGCTGACTCCGGCTATACCTTCCTGTGTCCATACTTGGTACGCTAACGGTCACATGACCAGGCTGCTGTGAACTCTGCAGCTCTACATCTCCTCTCTGTTCAGCAGTAAGTGGGTCAAAACTGGAAAAATGTTCCAAATCTGGGAGTTTATGAGAAGGGATCTCCATGGTTTGCTGTTTTAACTGTTTAAACTTACCCTCAAGCAGATCTCTGGCCAGTCCGGGTTCAGCTCCAGTCGAACGGACAAAGTCGGACAGGACTGCGTCCATGTCCACGGTCATGTGATCATGAATTCACAGGTTGGCGGCTTGCATCCGGGCATAAAAAATAAAAAAAACAATCGGGAACTCTGGTCCCCTCCGAAGGGCGACGAGGTGAGAACACAGAGCGGTCCTGGAGCGAGAGCTACTCCGCCGGCCACACCTACGACCAGAACACAAGGAGGTTAGACTCGAGAGGGAGAACCCGGCGGCTGGCACTCTTAATCCGAGCAGTCATGTTTGAATTCTCATTTTTTGTAGGGCTGGGTATCAGATATAATATCCAGAAACTATTCAATTTGATTCATAAAAGCCTGGATTGATTCAATTCAATTTTGAGTTTACACATTTAGACACATTTGTTTAGAAATACATGAATAATCGACTATATGTTTTGAATGTATTTATATTAATCTGATACAGTTCACATACTGTTAAATTTATTAGTGAAATAATGAGATTGTTAATATCATACAGTTGTACATGGATTCTCAATCAAAGAAGCTCTAATTGTTCTGCTTCTCTTGGAGGACGTTTCAGTTTGGCCACTAGGTGGCGATCGTGCAATGGCATTACATCTTATTCCAGAAGAAGAAAGTATGTGCAAAAAAAAAGAAACGGTGCTTTAAACCACAAATGGTAACTTTAAAAAATATTCATATAAAAGAGTTTGGAGATTCATACCTGTGAGTTCATAAAGACGTTCATTTAGTCCTAAATGTATGTTTAGGTTGACCGAGTGTTAGCATTAGCCGTCCTATCGGAAATTCCATTAAGCGCTAGCATCAAGCCAGTGGACTTTACCTTTATGAGCTAAATCGATGTATATTTTTATGAATTAAGTATTGATCTGTTAGCTTAAGTCGATTCAAATCAATTTATTCATCCATCCATCTTCCTGACCGCTTTGTCCCTTTCGGGGTCGCGGGGGTGCCGGAGCCTATCCCAGCTACTGATGGGTGAAGGCGGGGTACACCCTGGACAGGTCTCCAGTCTGTCACAGGGCCTCAATCACACCCATTCACTCCCACATTCACACCTAGGGACAATTTAGAGTCACCAATGAACCTATGAAGCATGTTTTTGGATGGTGGGAGGAAGCAGGAGTCCCCGGTGAAAACCCACGCATGCACGGGGAGAACATGCAAACTCCACACAGAAAGGTCCCAGCCGGGAGTCGAACCGGGGCCTTCTCGCTGTGAGGCAAGAGCGCTAACCACTGCGCTACCGTGCAGCCCCAAATCAATTTATCGATTTTGTCAAAGAATTTTTAAGTGATTATGGGATGGCCACATGATCTACAACTTGGTGACCACTTAGACGACTAACCAACTTAGATTGTAAATGATATCTGGTAAAAACTTGACATTTTCCCACTTTCTTAAACAGATATGCCCAATAATTGATATAAAAAAGTCTATATATGAATTCTTAAAACACTCAACACCAAAGTTTCTCTATTCTCATCGGCCTATCGTGGCTGTGCTTTCCCTGCAGCCTTCGCCGTGGAGCTCTTTTACGAGCTGGCGGCGTGAGGTCCTCCTCGACATCCTATTTGTTTGACTATGACAGGTGACTGAGCTGTTTGTCATGACATTTTTGCCTTTGGGAAACCACCCAGATAGTTTGAAAGCCGTTCAAGAGCTAAAAAAGTTTCTTCTTCTCATCTTGACGGACGAGCTGCTACGCTTTGAATCAGCAAAATGCTTCGCCGCTGTGCTGGATTGTGACACATCAATGTGGAAACCACATGTGAGTCATCTGACAGAAATGTGCTGCACACAGACACGACGAAAGTCAACTTTCACTCTCTGCTCATGACATTTGGAGAAGTGCGAACAGTTAAAGGTGAGATCTGTGTCCGGGTCGCAGCTGAAGAAAGCGCTTCTGAGATTTGGCCTAAAGGCCTGAGCGCTGCATCATTTGACCGCTGAAATCAATGGAGACGTCATCAAGACCCAGAGAACGAGAGCGTCAGTAAAAAAGGATGCTGAGGACAATCGATGCGGGTGGAAGCAGCCAGCAGGCCCAGAGCCTCCTCACACAGACACACAACACTGTCTGCAGCAGTACACACATGCAGGCTGCAGCAGACAAGACTGTAGAGGAAAATGTTCCTCTAGTGCAGGGGTGTCAAACTCAATCGCACGGCATGCTAGCATGCAGCTCAAAAAATTAGCTAAACTGCACAATAGCCTAAAAAACAAAACAAAAAAGCCTAAATTAGCTAAAACAACTAGCATGTAGTTGAAATATTAGCTACACTCCAAAACAGCCTAAAAACTTTTAAAAAGCTAAAACTAGCCAAAACAACTAGCATGTATGAAATATTAGCTTAACTCCAAAATGCCCTAAAAATCATTAAAAAAAGCCTAAACTAAACAGCTAGCTAAACTCCAAAATAGCCTAAAAAATCTAAGTAAATGCCAAAATAGTCCAAAAAGCTAGCAGAATGCCAACTTTTAAAACTTTAAAACCATAACTTTTTAACATAATTATGAATAACAAAAGACAGGAATATTGTTACAGAATAAATCAACTTAAACTTAAATAACCTCCAATATTGTACTCTCTATACAAACATGTTTTGTCAAAATTATACGAGTTAGAAATGAGCTCAAAAAAACATTGGACCATTAAAATAATAAAATGATCTGGAGGGCCGGATAGAATTACCCGGAGAGCCGGATCCGGCCCCCGGGCCTTGGCTTTGACACATGCTCTAAGGCATGAAGCTCCATAAATTAAGAGTGTTTTGATTATTTTCTATTCTGACAAAAAAGCCAGCTGTGTCTTTTATAAATGAGACCCAGAGATTTTCACTGAAGGCTCGTGTGCATCATCTCCTGTGTTGAAGTTACTGCAGCAGAACTCTCCGAGTTCAGCGTGTTCTTAATTCAGCTTTTTTTTTAGTTCTACTTATAGCCGTGCAAGTCCTCCCGGCTCCGGCACAGCCCAGCGTTCCTGCAGAACTTCCTGCTCTGACTCAGTGCACCTTCTTTCTTTTTTTTCCGACGCAGCCGATGAGTCACGAGTTCACTCTTCTCGCACCTCGCTGCTGCCCTCCCTCCCTCCCTCCCTCCCTCCTCGCCTCCGTCACTTTCTTCATTAAAAGCCACACAGGCATGCAGGGGAGTTTCTTCTGCTCGGCTGAGGTTTTCTCCAGCGCTCGGCGAGCATTCCTGCAGACGTCCACTGATCCCACACCCACAGAAGAATGTGACCAACAACCCCGAGCTCAGGCAGATCAGACGTGCAGGTTCAACGGTCAGCGTTAGGTTCATTAGCCGTTTTGCAGCCTAAAAGGTACCTGAAAGACTGAAATTAACAAGCACATTTTAGTCATGAAAATTATGTTCAAGAAGACGCTTAAACCATCAAAATATGCCAAAAGGTTGTACTTTTAAAAAAAAAAATTCCGTTTGCTTCTATTTCCTGCGATCTCAAACAGTAGAGAAAAAAAAAACACACCACCAGAACAAGACAGGGATCAGCAGCTTTACTTTTGGACATGGGAAAACATTCCTCTTGTTATAAGATTTTTCATTTTGATCCAGGAATCTCATTATCCGGGTCTCAAAGCGACCAGCATATCCTTTCCACGAGTCGCTGTCAGACCGAAAAGTGACCCGAAGCTTTGTTTGATGTGACTGACTTTGGGCTAAATTTGTTTGACATTTCAACAGATCTCACTTCTACTATTTTAGGAGGTTCTGTGTCATTTCAGGATAACAGAGAGAAGCTGGACCAACAATAAAGTCAAAATAAAAGGTTTATTCTTCCAGGCATGAAGTCTGTCACTCACTGTTTAAGCACCAAACCAGTGGAACTCTTCAGGTGTTTCTCCCACAAAAATGATGACGATGTCCATCAATACAAAGAAAACACCAGCCAGCAAAGAGCAACAGCAGCGAGGGTGAAGTAAAGGACTGAATGTACCCACAGACCAACAAAGGCTGGCCTGTGGCCTCTGTCTGAGCTCACTCGTCCAATCACGTTTCATGACTCCATCCAAACATAAAAGACAACATTTCATAAAAGTTTCATTCAATGTGATTCTGAAATCAAAGTAAAAACCACACAATTAGAACTAAAGAAGCAAAATATCATGTTCCTCCAGCTCCTCACTGCTCCATATTTACCCATAAGGCCATGGACCCTGGTACCGGTGCTGCAGGTTTTTGGGTTGTCTGGAGGGTCATAAAAAGGAGTGATCCTAAGGGGAGTGCAGGTGTGACTTATAATTCCCTCGTATGACCACCAAGAAGTCCCACACCGGCCATATTTTTTCTCTTGTGATATCGTTCCCAGTAGTCTTAATCGTTATGACTGTGCAGTTTTTAGCAAAAATCAAAAAGCTTTTGTTGTTTCCCAAGACATATTTTATGCCAAGCATCAGTAGCTCATTAGAAATACAATTCTGGGTTGTGGGCAGGGCTTTAGGCTCATGCGTGAGCCCCAAGCTAGCATTAGCGGAGCAAAAACAATGGCAGGCAAAATTTGATCAATCAAATTTTGCACCCCAACAAAATTGTGAACTCCCTTTGTAGTGGACAGACTGAGGTGTAGTGAGAGAATTTGGACATAAACCACGTGAGCTTTTACACCCGCAAACCACTGCTGGAGATGAAGCCTGGTGCAAATGTATCTCTTTCATGTAATGATAGGATAAATTTG
The DNA here is from genome assembly GCF_002922805.2 of Oryzias melastigma. NCBI lineage: Eukaryota > Metazoa > Chordata > Actinopteri > Beloniformes > Adrianichthyidae > Oryzias > Oryzias melastigma. Next base: position 11,412 of record NW_023417346.1, on the reverse strand, counting down.
CCAAAGAAGAAACTTCAACCTCATTTATAAATGACTCCCTGAGTCTGTGATCATCTGACATTTCCTGCACCTTTCTGTTGTGTTTCTAAAACAAAGATGGACTCTAAAAAATGAACACAAAAAAAAGCAGTCGGGAGGGATTTTCTAATCTTGACATGCAAAATAAGTGCATGCCAGAAACAGGCAGCCAAGCGTAACAGCTGCAGGGAGAAGCATGTTTGTAAGAAACACAAAATCCAAAGACTGCAGCTTTGCAGTATATCTTTGCCTCGAAGTGCATCCCATGTTGCTGCGTGCTCTCCCTTCGTTCTGTCTTTTCTGGGTGAACTTGATCAAATCAGAAAACTGTAAATGTCTGCAGGAATTGTCTCTTCTCTCTGCTTATTCTTACACAGTGGTTTGAAGAAAAGGTCCAGACCGATACGAGTTTATCCTTTTCATCAACCTTTGCATTTGACTTGAAAGAGAAACTTCCTGTTTTGGTTATCAGGTCATTGATGTTCTTTAAAATCAGGGCTGCTGAACATCTGAACCCAGCTTTCCTCTAAAACTCTCAGCCAGGAACAAAGCAAACAGACATTTTACAGAGAAATGACTCTTTGTGGATTACTGGCTAACATTAACATCAGCGCTGCCAGCATGGGCCGGGCAGCGATTTGTATCTGCCACGGCTGAGCTTTTGTCTGGCAGGAACGCTTACGTAACAGGAGCTGCTGACAACACGTGGGTGCTGATCTGAGAAGGCCTGGATCACAGAGGGAGACGACGGGGGGGTCACCAAAGCCCCGTGCAGCAACCTTCAGTGGACTGGGAGGGTCACCTCCCTGCCTGTTTGCTGTGCTGGCCTTCAGAGTTGGCATGGAGGAAGGATCATGACGTGATGCCACATCATGCAGCTCGTGTAGAAAGACGTGAACATGGATCACTTTTCCCAAAGTAAAACTTAGAAACTTACTGACAGCTTCTATAACTGACCTATTTCTGGGCTGTTTTTTTGTATATTTAAAGCTTGAAACAATACAAACAAATGTTAAATTATCATAAAAATAATGCCAACGAAATTTAAAAAAGCACAAACATCAGCAAATATTGAACACTAAATGGGTTTATTTCTAAGCTTTGAACTCCTGACACCAGCCCCCAGTGGTCATTTGAGGAACTGAAAATAAACAACCGATGGAGCCAACTTCAAAACCTTAAAAAGTTCCAACCACTGCGAGAAAAACGTGTGGATAAAATTTCAGATTTTGAACAAAACTTTAACTTTTGATGACATAAATTATGACATAAAACCTGTGCTATTTAAAATGATCACATTAAACACATTTGGTGACATCCCCAGAGGTAAACAAACAGAAACAGTGAGGGGTGTCCACTTTTCTTGATACATTACTTGTGTTTTAATTGTTTATTTTTGATCAAATTTGATTTTTTTATTGTTTTTTAACGTGAGAATTCTGTATTATAATAATAAAAGTACGATTTTTGCTCTGCTTAAATGACAAGTTATGTCACCTTTTTGTCATAACCAAAAAACATTTTTTAATAGAAAATTTGAAGATGAATACAAACTGAATCTAATTAAAATTATGAATAAAAATGTATTAAATTCAGGAATGCAACAGTAAGTCTGATGCATCCAAAAAGCTTTTCTTTTCACAGTTCTAAGACTAAATGCAGTTGTTTATACTTGTTTCAACACTGAAAAGGAAACTAAAACATCTTTGCATGAAACTTCCTTTACAGAAACCTGTTCCTCCAAATACCAGAAATCTAAAGATGCAGAGAAACCATCAGTATGTGTCAAAACAAAAAC
>NW_023417346.1:0-1990 GCF_002922805.2 Oryzias melastigma | reverse complement strand
AAAGAGACTGTTTGAGTCACACCACGGATCAGGTGAGCTGTCACACCTGACACCTGACTACCTCAGGTGCAAATCACACAAGACCAAATGTCCCAGAGTGAAAACATCTTAACAATCTACAGGTTGGATAACAACGTTAGCTTTAGCCATCATGGCTAACACTCCAGCTTTCCTTTTATAGCCGGTGACTGCTGAGCTGGCTTCAGAGGTAATCTCTGCTCCGGGCTTTTCTCTGCAGTCAAGCCGAGTAATCACCAGTCAGAGAGCGCTAATTAACAACCGCGCAGAGCAGACTCCTGTGGAGGCGGCCGGAGGGGATCATGGGAGGCATCCCTACGTTCCACACACACACACCGAGTTACACTGACCAGTGTTGATGTGAATGACAGCGGAGACGAGATCCTGAGAGCAAGTGAAGGGAGTCAAAGTAAATCCACCATCAACGCACAGCGAAAGAAAACGGCGCAAAGACAAAGCTCCAGGCCGCCGTTTCTGCAAGAGTTTCAAATCTGAGAGTGAAAAGGGGATTTCAGTTTTTATGAAGCCTCCGCTTCATCACCTATCTGATATGCTTATCTATTAGCTCAGTTATTTAAGACAACGGGATCACAACCCCTTTGATTGAAGCAGCTCAACAAAGCAAGATGGAAACAGGCATCCACAAAAATCCTGACAGCTTTTCCAAAAACATTCCTGAAATTACAGATGCCTTCAGGAACCTGAGACCCCAGATCCGGTTTTGATCCTTACCAACGTCCACAAGGTCTCAGGATCAACCACAGATAATGTCATGAGGGAAGTGATTATGGCAAAATATCCCCTTTGCTTAGTGTACCAACAATGTGCTCATTATTACATAAGTCACATTTAACCGGCAAGCACGACGGGTGTTGTTTAATGTGCATATAGAGGCCTCGAGGAATACAAGACATTTCATCCACACCAGCGTGATCTCTGTCCGCCTTGGAACAAAGAACATTTCTCCCACTCCAGGAAAACAACAAATGCACACGGAGAATACGCTAAGACCGTGAAGGAAACATGGATGGATTCATGGGGATGTTGGTGACTTCACGTCAGATCCTTGTGAGGACAGAGAGTTTGATTAGTCGACACGTGGTCCTGCCACTACACTAGTGCTGCCACAAACTGTTATTTTAATAGTCGACTAATCACTGATTATTTTTTTCAGATTAGTCGACTAATCGGGTCATGTGTAAACTGAATGTAAAACACACATCTTAACCATCACTTGGCTTTAAACTAACTAAAAATTAGATATATAGCATAATTACCTGTGATAATACCAGTGTGAATGCTGTAAACTGAATTTGGCCGCTTAAGATAATAGTGCTGATAGCTGAAGATGCTGAAATTCATAGCTAAAATCACTAAAGGTAATAGATGAAATTGTTGAAGCTGATAGCCAGCTGAAATATTAGTTAAATGCCAAATCAGCCTAAAAAACTGAAAAAGCCTAAGTTAGCCAAAACAAACTAGCATGCAGCTAAAATATTAGCTAAACTCCAAAATAGCCTAAAAAATGAAAAAATCCTAAATTAGCCAAATTAGCTAGCATGTAACTGAGATATTAGCTAAATTTCAAAATAACCTAAAAACTGAAAAAAAACTAGGTTAGCCAACAGCTAGCATGCAGATGAAATATTAGCTAAATTCCAAATTAGCCTAAAAACTGAAAAAAATCTTAAAATTGCCTAAATAGCTAGTGTGCAGCTGAAATATTAGCTAAACTCCAAAATAGCCTAAAAAAATTAAAAATTCCTAAATTAGCCAAATTAGCTAGCATGAAACTGAGATGTTAGCTAAACTCCAAATTAGCCTAAAAACCTGTAAAATTCCTAAATTAGCCAAAATTGCTAGCATGTAACTGAAATATTAGCTAAACTCCAAGTTAGCCTAAAAAATCTTAATAAATCCCAAAATAGTCCAAAAGTTTTGCATAACTCTCAACTTTATAACCCTCTGATTC
>NW_023417345.1:0-15791 GCF_002922805.2 Oryzias melastigma | reverse complement strand
ACTACTGCCAGCAGGCATCAACACATTCCCACAGGATCAGCCCCCCCCTTCATTTCCACTAAAAGGCCTTTTGAGACTAAGGAGAAACTGTACTGACTGTTATATGCAGCAAAGACAAACACATAAAAATGTAATAATTACTGCTGCTACTAAAATTCTGTTATTGCAGAGCAGAATTCAAACTCTGGAGATTCCAAACTGGTTTGTTTTGAAAGTTTTTCAGCAAAATCTTCAGAACTTTCAGGAAATTACTGATTGTATTTTCGGTTTTAGACACTAAACCGTCGCTGTTTACCTACCAACATCCATGGCTGTTTCCATGAAGCTCTTCTGGCGTGATGCAAACTCGGCAAGAAGTTTCTTCTGCCGTTCTCTTGCCCTCTGACGTCTGAAAGAAAATGGGGAATTCTTTTAAATGGAAATTTGAAAACCTTTAACACTCCAGAGCCAATGTCTAGCAGTTTCTTCAAAAAACCCACGACAGAGTTAGGCCTTGTCCACACGTACCCGGGTATCTGCTAAAACGAATATATTTCTATGCGTTTCGGCCTATCGTCCACACGAAACCGGAGGTTTCAGTCACTGAAAACGGTGGTTTTGGAAAACTCCGGCTAAAGTGAAGATTTTGGAAAACTCCGGTTCTGCGTCTGCGTGTGGACATGAATAACCGGAGATTTGCGTTTTAAAAACGTCACTTTTTGCGACAATTAATGCATACACATCAGTAGTAGCTGCGTTTCCATGACATATTTGCGCAAAGCTTTATCTAAATTCTAGGAATTTTGAAAAAAACAATGATTGGAAATGACCCTGTTTCCATTAAATCATCATTTTGCGATAAAGCACAAACCAACTCACACGATAAGTCATTAAAAACACGACGATGAATGAGAACAAGTATTTTTTTTATTTGATTCACTAAAAAAGGAGCATTGCGGTGACGTCACAGCTCTGTCTGGAGAGCTCGTGCTGCGCAGAGTCTATTGACAGTCTCAGGTGAGAAACCTGTTCAGCGGATACGCCCCAAATGCCGCCTACTGTAAGCGCATAAACTTTTTTTTCGAAATTGTTTTGTTTCCATTAGGAGGATTTATTATCGAAATTCCAATTTTCCACTGTCAACTACTGTTCTGACAAGCTCATAACCGCGTCTAAGAGCGCAAGTATGCGGGGACGTGTAGATGGAATTATTTTGAAAACGATCACATGTGGACGCAACACTTTTTCTAAAACGGAGGTCAGCAGATATGCGTTTGTAGAAATACCCGGCTACGTGTGGACATGGCCTTAGATAAAAACCAAAATGTTTGACATCTTTGTATTAAGATAAACAATGACTCATTGTTTATTAATGAGATTACAATGATCAAAATTGGTCCACAAGATCTAATGTTGAGAGAAAATCTGCTTCAAAATGATGACATCTGACAACTGTAGGGGAAGTTAAAAAAAAATAAAATCATTCAGTTGGAAATGTTCCAACGGTTGCTTCATGAGAAAAAATATTCTAAAATAAAAATCAAAGGTACATCAATATGCTAAAACTCTGATTTGGGGGATGCGGTTACCTTTCTTCTTTATCCATGGTTTTCTTGTCAGTGGGACTGCTTTTTTTGGGCAGCACTGGAGGGAACAGCTTCCCACAAATGTCCTGAATGCTGCGTTTGATTTGGCAGCTGCGTGTGGCCGCTTTGCTGAGGATGCGCTCAATGGCGGTAATGCCGTCTCCGTGAGCGAGGCGGCCCATGTCCGCGTCGTCGAGCCAGGATGCTGACAGGGAGTTTTGCTTAGACGACATCTTCTGATGCAGCTTGATGAGGAGGGACAGCATGCTTTCTCGGATCTCCAGGATTTCGGTTACCAGCTGGGGGGGCGTGCCTGGCGGAACCCAACGCGTAGACGAGCTTTTAGGCCTCACAACCTGAGCGGCTTCAGTGTTGCTGCGGTTTATTATCTCCTGAAACTTTCTCCTGCGCTCTGCCACAAGGCTGAATACCTGAGCTTCTCGCAGGTTCTGAAAATGAAGAAAAAACACAACAAAAGAATGAATAATGTGATGAAGAGGTGTTGGCAGTTTTTCGCTTGACTCTGGAAAAAGGAAAAATCCAGAAATAAATATCTTCAAAAGAATGAAACATCAAAAACTGACACATTTAGAAAACACAAAAGCCTGCTAAGAAGAACATTTGTTATCAACATAGAATATGATTCTTATTTGAAAAAATCAATTTGTGAATATAAATGAATTTAAATCAATCAGGGACATTTCTAATTACCATTTTCAAACAAGAGCAATCCACACAGAAGTCTGAATCGAATCTCCATTAAAACATTTCAGCTGACATTTCACTTCTGCTGATCTTATAGCAAACATATTGCTGTAGAAAATTGAGAGAAAAATCAACGGTCCCATTAAAGCGCGGGCGCCATCTGAAGGACCGCTGCGACCCGACCTGACAAAGAAGGACCTGAGCTGCGCCGTTAAATAAACATGCATCACACAGCCAAGTCGGGGCAACATCAATCATTTTGACATGTGGTTAAAAAGCATTTACCCCAAACCTGCATTTCACACATAATTAGTTTCAGCAGTCAACAGGGAGGGGAACTGCTGAAGCATAGCAATGTACATATGCTATAAAACACCAAGGCAGACCTTCTCTGAGATGCACAAACACATGCAGAAAAACTCTTTCATAGATCTAAAAACAAAAAAAACAAGACAAATGTAGCAGTTATGATAAATAAAGTCATTAGACTTCAACAGAAATGGGTGCAGACAGCTACCTCTCTCCAATTTCCTGAAAGACGCCTGGAGTTCTGTCAGAGTAAAATATAATGAAAGGAAATATTAACAATGAAAGAGACTGAATTGGGGAAAAAAAACTAAATATTAAGCCTGATCAAAAAAAAAAAACTATTTTGTTGCTGAAGTCACAAAATGTTCCAGCTTGTAAATTACAGAACAGTTTAACGACCATCTCCCACAAAATTAATTTGGTGTTTATAACGTGTTCTTGTGGCATTTTTCTCATAATGGAGGACATGCATTAAAAAAAAATAAATCTCTAAGATCATAAAACTCAATTTCTGAGTGTTAGTTTTTTCGAATAGTTGTGAATCAGGAGCAAATAAAAAACGCAATTTTAAAAAGAGCTTATTTGTGATGTAAAAAAAAATATCCTGGGTGGGCCACAAGATCCCTGCTCCGCTCCTCAATGGGGAGAGGAAGAGGTTGCGCTTTATCAATAATCCCACGTACAACTCAGAGGTAAATTTTAAAGAACTACTGCCACTCTGCAGAAACTCTGTTCTAAAAAAACAACTGTTATCTTTTTTTGGCTAAAAACAGCATATTCATAATTAAAAGACTGCCCATAGCAATTTTGAAATAGGTCAAAAGACGACTGGAGTGGGTCTTAAATGACTTTTCTGCATTTCATTTAACACAATAAACTTGTGACAGGATCACACAGGAAAGAACAACCTGTGAAGGCCACAAAGCAAGAAACAGGAAAGTCATTTCACAACAATGAAGCAACTTTCAGCTATCAAGAAGATTCAGTTCACCACCCCATAGAAAACCAGATTTCTTTTGTAATTTTCCTTTGATAAATTAAACCACCCGGTGAAAATGTAAGATGATCAAAAGAGGGCTCAGTTTGGCCTAGTTTCCACTGAGCGATCCAGTCTGGTATTTTGAGTGTTTCCATTGTAAAATGGACCCATTAAACAGTACCAAACCTCTTGGAAGCTCCCATCTGTTGCAGGTCCATAGAAAAATAGAATCGGACGGTTCGGACAGAGTCGCTGTAGCCACCCTTTGGCATTAAAAAGCACCAATATAGTGCTAAGAATGCATTTCCGTTTTCCTCTTTTCAGCTGAATTAATTGCATTTCTTTTAAATACAAATGCTAAAAATTGGAAGTCAATTCCATTAGTATGCATTAAGTAAACAAAAGGTAATTACTTAAAACTTTAACAGCAAATGTATCTGATAATTCGAATACTAATATAATCCACCAAATGCACATTTACCCCACTACAATGGGTTACTGAGCTAACCATAAAGTGGCCATAATAACTACTGATTATTTACTGTGCACCAACAATTTAATGCAGAATCTGATACTGACTGTTGATGAAAAGGAACAGACGCCACACGACTCGCACTCACTTGGCCATAAGACGCAGCTTCAGTACTGGTGCTGGGAGGAGGTTCCCTCTTCACTTCAGGGGCCGTCTCAGGAACTCGAACCCTCACAAAGTTTATAACATGGTGCAGGTTGGAGATGAGGTTGGTTCCCGGGAACCAGCTGTCGTGGCAGTGCTCCTCAATGCAAGGCTCCTGCAGGAATAAGGTGTGGTAGGACTTAGAAGAAGACACAAGGATACAAAAAAGTATTTGCCACTTATTTGTCCCACTTAAAATGGTGAAAGGGGTCTGTAATGTTCATTTTGGATACACCAACTTTTAGAGAAAGAATTAAAAAAATAAATAAAAACACAAAATATGTTTGATTTTTAAAGAATTAATTTGTAAAATGATGCAGTGGGTGAATCATGGAGGTAATAACATCCTGCTTTGGATCTGCTTTTCTACAAAGAGCACAGGATGACTGAACAGTATTAAGAAAAGTATGAACGGGGGCGTGAACATGTACGGCAACTCAGCTAGGTTTAGGGGAAAAAAAAACTTCTATAGTGAGAGCATCGAGGAATGGATTTTTCAGAAATACAATGATCCCAAACAAATAAAAAAATAAAACTTCACATGTTCTGATGTGACCTACTTAGTCTTAGGATCTCAATTCAACTTAGAATATGTGGAGGAAGTTAAAATTATATGTTGCCCAGCAGCAACCCTAAAACAGCACAACTCTTGAGAAGATCTGCATGGAAGAATGGACCAAAATAGCAGTTACAGTAGAAGAAAAACTTAAAGACCAGCAGGAAATGCTTGATAAGTGTCATTACCACTACAAAGTACACTACTAAGTATTATAGGTTAGCTTTTGTTATTGACCAAATACTCATTTTCTACATCATTATGCAAAAAAATGTCCCTAAAAGGGATAAAATCAAATCTCTTGTTTTTCTTAGTTAGGTGTTCCAATGATTAACATTACAGCCCATGAATAATCACACAAAAAGTGTAAATACTTATTTACTAGACTTATCAAAAAATCTTCTGGTACTTGGAGATCAGAATTTTTTTCTTAACATTGCAGAACATTTAAACAACAGGACTTTCCACAACCTCACAACAGACAGGCTCTTAAAAATTAGATTTCCCAGGAAGAACCCCATATCTCCAGCTTTGACCTGAGTTAAATAAAAAATGTTTTCACATGAAAGAAACCCATTTAATATTACACAACTTTACAAAATGGGAATTTCCTCAATCTCTTGGAATTTCTTTGCCTTGTTCTAAGATAGAAATTTAACCAATTTGCTCATTAATAGTAATTTATTGACTGTAATGGTTTAACAACATTTGACATCTGCACTTCAGTAAAACTCACTTCATCTTCTTTGTTGTCTTGAACCTGGTTGTCCAACCCAAGCTCGATCAGGTAGAGCACCATGCAAAGAACATGCTCAGACATGTTCTGATGATCCATCCAAATCTAAATAAAAACAGATCAAACTTTAAAAAAGCAATTATAGGAGAATAAAGTTATGCTAATCTACTATTTACAGACAATTAGTTATGCTGCTTTGTTATAGCCTCCCAAATGAAACCAACATAAACCTGATGACTGTTGTTCTTGAGAGATACGTGGAAATAATCGCAATATAAAACTATGTATAAAAAATCCAAATGAAGAACATCTCTCAGCACACATACTGACAGGAAACTAATAAAATATCCTCCAGATTGTTGTACACAACATTATACTTGCCATTTGATAGTAAATAAACAGGATTACAAATAAATTAGACATTAACTGGCATGGGCAGATTTTAAAAGTCTCACCTTGTAGAGAAGAGTGAAGATCACAATGTGCAGCGTCTTGCAGTGCAGCAGGCGGGTTAGACCTTTGTAACATGGATGCAGAGGGGTCCTCTCCTTGTAGGGTGGCCATGGGTTTCCGGTGTGAATGCCGAACTGCTTCAAACTATAACATCACATTTAGAAGAAAAAGATTTCGAAGACAGGAGCAAATTTAATGTTGTTTTTTTTAAGTTTTTAGTTATGTTGTTGAAGAAGGTTGTCCTTAATCTAAACTGTCTGTAAAAAATGTTGAATAAAAAATAAACAAACAAGAACACCTTCAGGGGACTAGAAGGAGCTTGTAATGCCATAAACGTGTATCGATAAGCACAAGCTTTATTGTCTCAGATTTGAAGATTAATTGAAAGTAGTAAAATGTTTTACATATTTGATAAGAATAACATTGTAAAGACATCCAACAGAAAAAAGGTAAAAATGTCCAAAAAAGGGGGTTTTGAAGTATTTCTGTATTCACCCAGGTTAAAGAAACCCGAGTTGACAGAATGAAAAATAAAAAATAAACATTTCCACTTGAGGTAAATTCAACTGCTACCTTTTTCTAAATCAAGTCATAAAACCACAGTTTCTAACATGTGAGCTTTTTGCTAGGAAGCCTTTAAACAAAACTATTCTTTTTGTTAAAATCTCTTTAACCTTGAAGAAAATGAACAATGTTTTTCTCTTCTGAAGAGGTTTATCAAAGTAAACATTAAAGGTACATTAACAGAAAGCATTTCTTCAGTTCCATTACAATTTAAACAAAATGTATTTTCTTGACATTCATTTCTTTAAAAACTTGCATCAATTTATAGACTTGACCTTTCAAGTAATGTCATTGAACAGGAAGCCAAATAGGTTAAACTAAAGTGAAAACATTTTAATCCTCATTTAAAAATCACTGCTGAGGAGTGAAAATAAAAAAAGTTGGAACTGAAATGGAGAAAATGTATTTGTGGGAAAGACAGGGAGCAGGTTTGACTTACAATGCTGAGTATCTGTCCATTGCTGACTGGACATCGCGGCGATAGACCGTTCTGAGAACAACCATGATGGGGTCGAATTCCTTCTCCCACACCTCAGCTGGTTAAGAAGACAAAAATGATATTTGACCTCAGAAAGTGTTGAATTTACAATTTTCTTACCGGTTTTTACAATCTGTTTAAATGGGGCAAGTCTGCCCCCAAGTGGAGATCTACTTTCACATTTATTTTTCCATTCAGAAACAAATACGAGGTTCCTTAAAGACAAATTGTAATGAGCCAAATTGAAATAGTCTTATCATTAGTTGCTAACGCTAGTTATATAAGGAAGACCCTTGTTAATATTTTTATTTAAATAACAGGATTTTGGCCCTTAGAATAAAATCCATTATCAGAATATAATGCATTTATGATTTCAAAATAAAAACTTAATACACTAATGAACTTTATTTTTTAAGATATAGAAGTTTAGATAAGGTGCCTTATATGAATGTTTAAAAATGTCATGAAGGGATAAATGCCTATTTGCTTAACAACTCTGAGTATGATTTTTTTTTTTTTTTAATCAAAGTCCTCCTACCTTTGGGTGTGTACATTCCCTGCTGCATGGAGCCTCCGGGTTCAAACACGGGCGCTTTAAAGTCCGCCACGGCGGACAGCATATCCTCAAAGCTACAGCTGCCCGGCACGACGCCGCTCTTTGGGTTAGGATTCTCAGGAATCTAGGAAAGCATTCTTAAGGAAAAAAGTAGTCACAACAGAATGCGGTTGATTCCTGAAGTATCAGGATTAATGCAGATAAAATATAGAAGGATACGAGATCTAAGAGGGCACTGTGAGTACGGTCATTCATGCACAACTGAGACACCATCTCAGCTCGAAGGATCTCGTCATCGGTCATTCCTGGAAGGAAAAGGAAAAAGAGTGAAGTAATCTGACAAAGATTTTATTTTCACAGTAACTGCAAGACAAAATAGACAAAAATAAAACTAAAGAATCAACATAAAACTCTTCAATAATAGAGTAATAAAAGTTTGTATTCTAGGAAAGAAGAACTTCTTGACACTGTCAGCTCTTAGCTAAACATTAAAGATTCAATGTAATGCTTCAAATAAAAGCAGTCAATATCATTTGACCTGAGGCCAAAAACTGATACCCAATAACATTTTCTAAATGTTTAAAAGGAACAAGACTAGATAAAAATGACATGATAAAAGTCAGAAACCTGCAGTTTCTTTTATATTTCTCCCCAATATTATAAAACCAGCTTTAACCAAGACAGAGCCCGGAATAATTTTGTTTATAGAAACATATTCTTAAAAAATAGGATTCTCACAGCTGAAGAAAAAAAAAAAAACTTAATTCTTGCAGTAAATAATTTATATATTTTTTTAATAACAGCTGTGGATGTAATAAATAGTGTTTCATAAAGCTTACCAAGATGGATGCGAAGGCTCGTCAGGATGACTAGAAAAGTAAGTGCTCCCTCCAACATGGGTCTTTCCTGCTCGGAATCCAACACAGCGTTCTGGTGCTGAGACGCCATGGTCAAGAGGTCAACCACTTTAAATCTGTTAAAAAAAATAAATAAATAAAAAAACAGCAATGGTAAAATATTTCAAATTACTAATTCTATTTGAATGATAAAACAGAATTCAAGACCTCTCAAAAACACTTGAGATAAAGTAGTCGGGATCGAGTCTGGAGGCGCAAACCTGAATTAATAAGCAGAAAAGAAGAGATTTTAATGAAATTGGAACAAACACTATTAGTAATGTAGTGACACTGTGCGATGATGCAGATCTAACCTGGAGCAGGTAAATGTCCGGGTCAATCATGGAGTTGCAGAAGTGCGACTGGACGTAAGTCATAGCCTGTCCTTTGATCTGCAGACCATTTCTGACCCACATGTTGCTGTGGATCTCAGACAAACTTGCCTAAAGTCACACAGTAAATCATTTAAAACTATATTTTAAGCAATACCCAAGCAGGAAAATTTCATAGAAATGAAAATTGTATTTTTTTTGTACCTGTATTTGGAGTGGATGCACCATGATCTTCATGAGCATCTCTTGATCGGGCAGAAGGCTGTCCAAATCCAAGCCTTGACATTTTACAGCCTAAAGATTGTTTCAGTCAATCGGTGAATTTCAGAGCACATAGTTACAAAATGTGCAACAAATAAAGACAAAGTCACGTGACATACCCTACTGAGGAACATGGCGTAATAGCGATGAAGTGGGAGATGAAATGTTACTTGATTTGGAGCCGGCTATAAGAAATTCAAAAGAAGTTCAATAAAAGCTTTCGGAAACAGAAATTTATCATTAAAACTGAAATTTACCTCATCGATAAAGCCGATGGCATCAAACCAGATCTGCAGGGTCTCCAAACAGTAGCGAACCACAGTTTTTGTATATTCCTGCGTCTCCTAAGATTAGGAAAAAGTTCGTTTAAAAAAAGAGGAGATACATTTGCAAAATGTTAAAAAAATGTTTCATCAACATAAAGCCAGAACTTACTTTGACTTTGCAGTGTGTTAGGAGACCCCACATAGGCTGTGCACACGCCTCAAGCTCTGCTGCAAAGGCTGCATAGTATGTCTGAGACTCAAACTCCACGTGTTCATTCAACTCTCGCTTATTCAGATTCATACCTGCAACAGAAAATTTGACTTTAAAAGATGAATGGATCACAGTTAAACAGTTTATCCACAGTCCAAACTGAGATAATATTACCCTAAACATGATATCAAACATATTAAAGACCCACTCCAATACAAATTATGTGTTTAATATGTTCATGTGGCATTTTTATTATGATGGACACACATTAAGAAAAATAATCTTAAAATTGCATTTCTGAGTATTTCTCTATTAAAATTGTTGTGCACTTGTGAAAAATCCAATTTCAAAAGAACTTATTTTTAACATAAAAAATACGCTGGGCTGGTCGCAAGCTCCTCGCTCTGCTTCAAAACCCTTTTAAAATAGCTCAATAGATGATCAGAGTGATGAGACTTTAGCCCTTTAACATAGTTGAGACTTCCAAAAAATCGTAGATTCAAAGAATCAAACTGAGACAGTCTAAGACTTACCCTGGAAGAATGAGACAAAGCTCATCCACAGCATGAGCAGGGAGTGGTCCTCCAGGAACTTTTTTGCTACACTTTGGTGTGACAGAATGTTTATAAAATCACTAACTAGGGGCCAGTAGGTGTTGTTCTTCAACAGCGCCTCACTGCAGTTCACCACAACATGGCGATTGTTCTCTTCATCTAATTGGAAAAAAGAAAAAAAAAATCATACATTTTAAAACATATTTTAGAAGAAACATAAATACCAAAGTTACAGACCATGCAGTCAGGAACTACAGAGGAGTACTTCGAGATTCAAAGTCGTAAATTTACAAATTTGCTTGATTTATAGTTTATTGATGTTTTATTCCTTGGTAAGCTTACAGGGTCTCTGTCTGCAGTCCCATTGATGAAGTCATCAATCGTCATCATTAATATCCCTGCAGGTGTCCACTTCCAATCATTTCTTCCTTCATTAAAGACAAGATTTCCTTCAACTCGGAGTGAAACTTCCATTTGAAGAGCTCCAGTTTTCAGCATTTTTTTCAATGTTCTTATGCTAACAAAACAGACTATTTTCATCACTTTTTGTTGTTTTGTGTTGAAACGGGACGTTTTATTTGGAGGAGGGGACGTTTCTATGTTCACTCCCTTTTGGAGTTTCTTGTGTGCCAGACAGTTAGGGAACAAATGGTTTTCTGGGTAGAATAGAGTGGCGCTCCAACAAACGTGCGTCTGAGCTGGGCTACACTAATAATGATTTTAGTTTGAGTCGTCAAAAAGTTCAGAATTTCTTTGATTTTGAAACTTATCAGGAAATAGGTCTTTAGGTATTTTGTCTTTGAGCAAAGCTCCAATAAACAGACAACTTTGGTGATTTCTCCTCTTAACATTTATGATAAAAAACAGGCGAAATATTTCTCCTAAATGTATTTTTTTTTCATAAATTTACATGTTTTAAAAGTCATAGATTTACAACTTTTAAAGTAATACATTTACAATATAAAGCACGTAAATTTACGAGAAAGTCAAAAATTGAGCCTTTGACTTTTAAAGTAGGGCTGCCACAAACGATTATTTTAATAGTCGACTAATCACCGATTATTTTTTCCGATTAGTCGACTAATCGGGTCATGCACAAAGTGGATGTAAAACACAAATCTTAACCATCATTCGCTTTAAACTAACTAAAAACTATATATATATTCACAGTAGCATCATCATAGATGAAATGTAAGCTGAATTTGACTGCAAAAGATGCTAGTGATGATAGCTGAAGATGCTGATAGCCAACTAAAATATTAGTTTAAAGGCCAAATTAGCCTAATTAAAGCCTAGGTTAGCTAAAACAGCTAGCATGCAGCCGAAATATTAGCTAAATTCCAAAACAGCCTAAAAAACTTAAACAAAAAAAGACTAAGCTAGCAAAGACAGCTAGCATGTCTGAAATAAAAAAACCCAAAATAGCCTAAAAAACCTTAATAAATGCCAAAATAGTCCAATAAGCTAGCATAACACCATTATAACTTTCAACTTTACTATACTCTGACTCCATATAGTACAAAGTAACGACTATTAAATTAGTCGTCGATTATTTTAATAGTCGATTAGTCGTCGATTAGTCGACTAATCGTGGCAGCCTTATTTTAAAGTTAACTTTATTCTCATAATTCAACTTCTAGGACTATTTTCTCATAAATTTACATAATTTCAGAAACAGTTCAGTGCTTGTAAAGTGGCCCTTATACTCCATCGTAAGAAACAACTTAAAAGTGTTTGTGTATTACTTCACAGTATTTCAATTAACATTTTTACACGTGCAATCAAATAGTTTGGAGGGATAAACCTCTGTCCATTCTTTCTAGTTCTAACAATGACAGCAAGTGTAAACCAAAAGAAACATCTTTCACTTATTTTAATGAAATACTGGGTGGTTATTCTTTTTACACATACCTATCTGATATGCAATACCTACCTCATAACTAATGTAGCAAATAAGCAGCAAAAACAAATAAGTCAAAAATTAATAAATTTTGAAACATTCTATTAATTAAAAAAAATTGTCAATGCAGTAAGCAAAATGGTTTTACAAATATTTTTTATCTTAATCTCCTTTTTTTAACTATTTGTCCATATTTGCCCACAAGGTCTCAGGAGGTTTACATTCTAGTCACGACATGTTTTCTTAAACTAAAACTATCAGATTTTTTTTGTTTGCATTATAGTTTTTCTTGGAAGAATGTGTCAATGATTCTGTTTTTGCAGAGTAATAATTCTAAGCAAAGTTCAGCTTTTTCCAAAACAATCTCAAAAGTGTTGATAGAAAAAACATGTAAATCCACACACTTCTTGGAAACTTACCTTGAAGTTCACTTTTGATAAGACAACTTTCCATCATGTAGAGGAGCACCGTGACCATGATATCAAGCAGCTGACACTCCTCCGTCATGTGTCTGGCCAGCTCTTCGTTGCTGAACAGCTGCACGCTGATGTGAACGATGCGGTTGGACATCGTGTCCGATTCGTGGCTCTTCATCAGCGTCTTCATGATGAAGGCGTAATGTTGTACAAACGTTTTGGTGAAGGTGATCTGCCAAGGACAAAGAAGCGTGTTTTTGCATCTTGTATTACTTTGCTTATGCAAAATGTAAATCAATATATAACAACAAAACACATTTACCAGAATGCAGTAAAAGACCAAATCTGCTTGAATGTGGAGGAAAAATTACCTTGTAATCTTGATCTGGCAACATGTTTAACAGGAAAGTGACCATTTTCTGAGGAAACTCATATTTTATTGTCCAAAACAGCAATTCTTCCAGAAAGCACTTATGCTTTAGTGATTCGATGATGCAATGATCTGAAGGGACGGATGAGAAAAAG
Organism: Oryzias melastigma; assembly: GCF_002922805.2. NCBI lineage: Eukaryota > Metazoa > Chordata > Actinopteri > Beloniformes > Adrianichthyidae > Oryzias > Oryzias melastigma. The sequence goes on along the minus strand of NW_023417345.1, from coordinate 2,853 downwards.
GAATTCAAGACAGAAAATTCATTTCAGTTTCTAGATTAGTATTTTAGCTTCACTTTTAGTTTATACCTTTGGTATTGCTACTCAGCTTAACCCTCTTCCTCTGGCCAACAGACTGTCCTCCATCTTGATCCTCCTGGAGAAACAAAACTTCATTACAAAATGTTTCAAGATAAAAAAAGGAGAAAAAAAACTTTTGATTTTAAATCAATCAAAATCAGTTCATGGTAATCCTTTTTAAAGTTCAAATTAAAAAAAAATGCGCATAAGGAGCCAGTCTTGCTTATTTTTTTTAATCAATGAAAACAAACAAAACACAATTATAAAAGAGTTAATTGCATTGAAATTTCTGCAAAATAACATATTTTGATGAAAAAATAATTCAATATAGTTGCAGTTTTTGGTAAAACACACCTCTTTGCAAGACTCATCTGGGCTCCCTGGTCCAGTTGATCCTGAACAAAAAGAAAAAAATTGTTAAGCTCATAGGAACTAATTAATCCCCATCACATCACTGAACCCACAAAAGTACAACAATGTCAGGTTTTAGTGTGAGTCGGCACCAACCAATACAATATTTTATTATCTATATTCTTTCTTTAGGAGTTCACATCTATTTTCGCGCAACTGTAAAGGTTTTAGATAAGTGTTCCTTTTTTTATTTTTGGCTGCTCAACAATATTTTGAGACATTCTAAGAAAAGTGAAATTTGCACACAGATTTGCATTTTTTCCCCTGTGAACCAATTCTCAATCAGGCAGTTGATTGTAACTCTCATATAATCATCACTGCTTCACAACCAGGGGGCTGTTTATTCCTCTTTAATCATTATTATTTACTTTAAAAGTTGAAAAAAACAAAAAGTGACAAAGTATTTCAAGTTCTGAAGACTTTTAAAGATAGAGGAGCTCTGCTCATGAGAGGTTGTAAGTTTGTGTATACTGGTGACTAATGAGTTTCACAATGCTTAATGGAAAAGCTTGTGGCATTCTTAACTGTGTTGAAACTTTTATGGCAGTACTGCCCAACCCTGGCTCAAGAGGTCCCGCCCTGCTCGTGTCCCAGGTCAGGAGCTGTAAATGGCTAAAGGCAAAATTTAACAAAACCTGTGGCCGTGACTTTGACTTTTGTAATATTGAGCCTCTTTACAGCTGCTGGTGATGGGCTGTAACCATTGAGAACAGACAAAGGTTGCCTAGTCTGACCTCTATAAACCCTAAACTCTTATGTTGCATCCCTCTAACCACGGCTTAATAGGCTGATCCAGGATACATCAGAACTTTAAGTTAAGATGTTGTAAGTAGTAATACAGTCCTGGTGGATTATGTTAGCTAAACATTTCCTTCTTAAGTTAATGGGAGGATACAGTTTGGCTTCTTTTCTTTTGTTTATCTCAGCTGTTCTTTCGCGTTTGATTTTTTTCTCTCCATTCTTTCTTATTTTTACAGAGGTGAATGCAGCAAAGAGGAGTCTTTCTTTAGTTCTTGTTGGCTCCTTGAGGAACCATTTATACCAGAGGAGTGTTACTAGTTTGATTGACTGCACCTTGTAAAGACCAGACAGAGAATACCTAGTTTGAACTTAGTGGATCTTTTCCTTCTGCAGTGAAGTTAGTTATTATTTTTTTCTTTGTTTATTGGCTGTATAACATAACATTTCTGCAATAAAAAAAAACAGTTTCAAACTGTGCCATTTGGTTGTATAATGGTCAAAGTGATATCTAGAAAAATGTTTTAGTTTAGCTGCAGGTTTCTATTTTGAATCCAAAATCATCAACCTGGTATGAACTCTGCAAAAGCTTCCAAGTCAAAACAATACCTCCAACGTTCCATGTGTTTCATTATTGGTAGAGATAAAATCCAAAAACTATTACCTGGCAATGATTTAGTTTATCGTGTGTCAATTTCAAATAATATTTGAATAATTTAAAAACTAACACTGTGGATGAATTTCAAAGTCATTTTCAGAAAACTTGTAAAGATATTTTTAAGCTCCAAGTGGTTTTGAATATTTGCAGGATTGCATAACGTGGTCCTGGCAGAACAGGTATAAATGATGAACTAATCAAGATGGAGCCAAAAAAGATGACAAATGATGGTACTATGTTCAGGTTTACATGCAAGATGGAAGTGGGCCGGTTGACAGCAAAAACCTGCTGAATCATGGCATCCGTTTAACAAAAAAATGAAAATGCTACATACACATAATGCTCTGATTCTACATGAAAAGTTAAGATATTGGAAACAGTCACTGACTGCAGAAAAGCAAGAGGTGAGTCAGTGTCCACATCCAGAGAGAACTGATCTGCCTGGGAGTGGCAGCTCCACTAAACAGTCCACTGTGATTCATCCAGGCAGTCAAGAGTCTAATAACATGAAAAGAATTTATATAATTTATTTATGATCTATGTTAATGATTCAGCACTAAGAAAGTAAAAAAGTGAAATAAAAATTGACTCATTAATTTAACTTTTCGTGTTACAGCTTGAGTGAAATTAACAAAGTACTGTTAAAAAAATTGCAAACAGATAAGATTTTTTTAACTTAAATAGTTTAGATAAATCAATGAAAAAATATATATTTTGTATTGGTTCTGACAGTCTTTAGTCATTAAGATCAGCTTTGTGACCGGAATCTTTCAAGCAGCAAATTCTCAGAAAAACAAATATTTAATAATAATGAACTGAAGTGAGGAATATGTATCTGTACATCTGTGTGTGTGCCAAAGAACAAGCATAAAAATCCTTCCAATTAAGATGTCACTTCCGTGAGCTAATTTCATTTCCTTATAGCGTTCAGCAATCTGAGAATAGCCAGCTACATTTGCTTTTATGAGCCCGGGGTTTTTCCCTGAAGT
>NW_023417344.1:15858-16859 GCF_002922805.2 Oryzias melastigma | reverse complement strand
GAAATTTCCCATAGGATGGCTAATGCTAATGCTTATCGGTTGACCTAAACATACATTACTGACTAAATGAACATCTTTATATTAATTTTCCAAACTTTTTTAAGGAAATATTTTTAAAGTAGTCTAAAACATCATTTTTGGGTTTTTTTTGCTCATTCTTTCTTCTTCCTCTGGAATAACGTGTAATGCTACCTAGTGGCCAAACTATTGAATTGAAGAATCAAAAGAATAGAAAAAAATGTGAATCCAATCGTTTCTGGAAATTATAATCAATACCCACCTCTACCTACACCTCTACCCACACCCATTTCATGACATCATGAAATGGGTGTCACTCAAAAGGGGCGAAAGGCGGAGCCTCAGAGATTGTTTTACTTCTGGGTAGTAAAAGAGTTCATGAAAAGATCTCATATTTCATGAATAATGTGAGTAATATATGATTGTATATATGGATATAGTGGGTAGCTTGCAGGGTAGCATTCCCAAAGGAGTAACCCCAGCTCTTTGGACTTTAGTGATTTTATTCTTCTAAGGTCACAGGTGAGCTTCGTGGAGCAGATGCGTCTTACTGCTGCTGCCTCTGTGGACCTCACTTTTCCTCTTCTTCTGTCTCGTTTCAGTCCCGATGAGTTTTTCGACATTCAGACTTCAAACCCCAGAAGCAGCTCTGCTGAGCCGCTCCCCGAGACTCAAGATTGTCCAGAACCGTCCAGAACTTCTCCAGAGGATGTGCATGAAGCCCTCCTGCTCCCTCACAGCCCATCCCACAGTCAGTCACCTGATCCCGAGAGGCCCCGAGAGACTTCCCCGCCTCCACTGGACACAGGAAGTGCTCCAGCATCCCCCCCGCTGCCCCTGGAGACCGTTCTTCAAACCTTCAGTCTCCGCCAATCATCTCCTGTCGCAGCAGATTGCCCCGCGCACAGTCTCAGCCAATCACCACCAACCGTTGACCCGCAGATGACCCCGGACCCCCCCCAAGCCTTTCCAAGTTTCTGTGC
>NW_023417344.1:0-6766 GCF_002922805.2 Oryzias melastigma | reverse complement strand
ACATTGACACCCCCCCCCCCTCCCCACAATGGTTCAGAGTGAGGGTTCTCCTCCATGGTGGCTGCTGCTAACAACCTGGCCTTGTTGGTTTTCCAGCGGTGAATTCCTCCGACTTGATCATCAGTCCTCTGGATCCTCAGAACGCAGACCGAATCCGAGTGAAGATCGCGGACCTGGGAAACGCCTGCTGGGTGGTAAGACTCCCGATCCTCGCCGCCGTTCTGCTCGTCGTCAGCTGTTCTCATCGTCTGTTTCTCCACCAGCACAAACACTTCACGGAGGACATTCAGACCCGGCAGTACCGAGCTCTGGAGGTTCTGATTGGAGCCGAGTACGGACCGCCGGCGGATATCTGGAGCACCGCCTGCATGGTGCGCTTCTCACACTCCACACACACTCCACACGTGCACGAGCACGCACCGAGACCAGATTCAACCCTGTGGTCTTCCACTGAGACCCAGAGTTCCTGAAGGTCCAGGTCCAGAAGTGGACTGACCCATCCTCGTTGTTTCAGGCCTTTGAGCTGGCAACAGGAGACTACCTGTTCGAGCCTCATTCCGGAGAAGACTACACCCGGGATGAAGGTGTGTTCCATCATCACTTCCAAATGCTGCTCCTCTGATGCCAATCTGTGGAGCTAAATCAGAGCCATAAATATCTGAACCCAAATAAGATAAATACACTGAATTATTTTCAGATTCAAATGTTCAGATTTTTAGATTTCAAAACTCAAAATTTCAATTTCAAAACTTTTTTTTAGTTTCAAATCTTTTTCTTACCTTTTTTAAATCAGAAAATTTCAGTTTGAAAACTTTTGGCTCTGTTTTGGCGCATTGGGGCGGGGCTAACTCTAAGGACCAATCAAAATGGATGCTGGTGGTAACTTCAGTCACGGTGCGTTCACTGACTCTGAGAACTGTGAGAATTACAGTCAGAAAATGTCTGTTTAGTCTGTACTATCATAGTCTGAAGTTGTCCCACGACGGGTGTAAAAAGCAGAGTTTTATCGTGTCCAAACCGCTGTTCAAGGCGCCATCTTAGAGCTCCAGTTATTTCCTGTGGCCTAATAGCTAGTACGCTTGGATTTTAACTTTTTCTCATGCAGGAAATGTGAGTTTGAGCCTCACAGTAAAGCGGAGTCTTCATGGTTTGTCTTTTTCTTTGCTGACATTTGCTGACTATTTTGATTGTACTTAATATTTCTTTTTTGCTCTCTCTTCTTTTCCTTTTTTGTTTTTACAAGTGTATATTACATTTATAAACTATTGAAAATATCAAAACAGACTTTTCTTTGTCTCAGGCAATAAAGAAATCTCCTTTTGTAGAAATCAAATGGCCAAACCAACAAACTGTCGGCGCAGAAACGCTCGACTCCTGTTTAAAAATGGGAGAAATCTATGGATCAGCTCAGAGCACAGAACAGAGTTTTAGACGCAATTTAAAAGAGTCGAAATTGAAATAGTTTAGTTTAAAAACCTAAAAAAACATTTGAAGCTGAAAATAATTAAGTTTATTTTAGAATAGCAAAAAGTTTTGGACATTTAACTTATTTTTTTGGCCAAACACCAATATTTTTTTTTCAATCTGTTTTATTTAGACTTAAAATAATTTTGGCCCCGATTTAGCTCCACACATATTTATGTGCTTGTACCTTGTTGATGGAACTGTTCATCCGTCGTTGGTCGTCTCTGTTCAGATCACATCGCTCACATCATCGAGCTGCTGGGGCCTATCCCTGTGCCGTTCGCCCTGTCTGGCAGGTACTCCAGAGAGTACTTCGACAGAAGAGGTGAGCTGTAATTCTCTATGAACCAAGCCTTTCCAGTGAAGTCCTAAAGGAATGCTCCGCCCCCTCAGGTGAGCTGCGGCACATCTCCAGCCTGAAGCCCTGGGGTCTGTTTGAGGTCCTGCTGGAGAAGTACGAGTGGTCTCTGGATCAGGCGGCAGCCTTCAGCGACTTCCTGCTCACCATGCTGGAGCTGCATCCGGGGCGGCGAGCGACGGCGGCGCAGTGTCTGCAGCACCCGTGGCTGCAGGCATGAGCACACATGCACACGTGCACGCTCACTGTTTGACTGTTCGGTGTGTTAGGTGCCCCCCCCTCCCCTCCAAGATCTTCCAGTTCCTCCTGCTTCAAACTTTCCATCCGCAGCTGCCCCCCCCTCCTCCAGTCATAGTGCCTTTAATGAAGCAGCTTTTCTACCTGTCTGTGAAAATAAAGAGAAAATCTCACCTGTGTCTGTCTGAACTCACTTGGAGCAGTTTCAACAGCCAGGAACGTCATTTCATACTAATAGTTTACAGATACCAGCTAGAAACACAAGAGTCTGAACATTAAATGTTTATTTATTAAAAAAAATAATTTAATATTTATTAATCAGGCGTTCTGCCGTGTAGCTGTGCGATCAGTGTAGTAAAACTGTCTAAAATAAACTTTTTACATTCTGTGGTTGAGATTTTATTAAATTAAATAGATAATATGGTATTTATTTGTAGTTTTTGGACAAAACTGATCTTCTATTTTAATAAATAGAGAAGATTAAACTGGTGGGTGTAATGCAGCAGCATAGCACCTGCACGACTATTAAATTAGTGGTCGATTATTTTAATAGACGATTAGTCGACTAATCGTGCCATCCCTACTGCTGTTAGAAATCCAAAGAGGAAACCCACCATTATTTTTATTTTGGGATGGGGACTGACATGAATTTTCCACAGTAACAAGCATCAGCGTTGTCTAAAAATTGAGGAAACTCCGCCTTTCTCCGCAAAAGTCCCGCCCACTGACGCCGCGAGAGGCAAACGGTTCAGAATGGACAGACACGCCCCCACCTGTGAGCAGCCGACCTGAGATCCGGCTGGATCAAACTTCTCCCAAAAAAGTTGTTTTATTATTTTTCAGAAGCAAAATAAATAAAGTTTATGATAAAAAAAGAAAAAGCTCAAACAGAATTCCAGGAAAAATGTCAAATAAACAGCAGTGAGAGATTCTTATTTTTTGAGCTGCCTGGTTTGACTTTAGCCTGGATTTTTTTGTAATTTCTTTCAAAAACATGTTGATTAGTCCTACAGGCACTTTGGGGTTTCGTGCACACTGAGTCTGTGCAGTATGTGCGTGCGGTCAGATTGTAACTTATATTACCTTTACAAATACTTTACGATGCATTTACCACTCGCACAACGATGGTACATTCCATTTTTTTGACATCTCTTGATCTCCACTCGTGCTTCAAGGGAACTGAAGACATCTGCACTCCCTTAAGATGCTCCTCTACGACCAGACAACCCAAAACCACGAACAACTTTATGAATGAAGAGGAGCAGAAAAAGAAAAACTTGTTTTATCTGCCTTAAAGAGCCGATTCATTCCTGGGAGTTGGATCAGAATCGTCTCCTGAGAAAGAATCAAAGTGTCCATCATCAGTTGTTCAAAGTAAGAAATGAGCATTCTAATACATTTAAAAGCTCAAATAGTTGATTTTGAACGGTGTACGTTTATTTTTTTGTTTTATGATCCTAAACATTTTTCTTTTACACATTTTGGAAACACGTTTTACTAAAACAGCTTTATTAGTTTAAATATAGAAAAAGTAAAACACTTTTGCCCATTTTTAATAGTTTTATTTCATTTATTGAAATACCGCCTGTTTCAAAATAAAATGTTATACTTTTTGCAAGTCTCCTCTGCACAGAAATGTTCCTGCTATTCGTCATAACTGAATCCTCCATGTTTAGCTCTGATGTTTTACTCTGTTACTGACTTGTGCTAAATAAATATTAGTTTCAGAAAAGTGTCAGTTCCTTTGAAGGTTTGTCCTGTGATTGGAAGGAACTAATTATCCATCTGGAAAAGTCTGTAATAAAAAAAATCCAACAGTCAAGAGCTTTCTGCACAGCGCCGCCTGAAGGATGTTTTCTGAGAGGCTCCTCCCACTGGTTGCTTCCTGAAGGAGTCTTCCTCCTGAAGGAGTCTTATTTTTCCTGGAGGAGTCTTCTTCCTGAAGGGCACTTCCAGTGAGTGTCTCCTCTTTAGTCTCCTCACTTCTTCCTCCTGACCACGGTCCAACCATCTTCCTCCTGAGGAGGAGGAGGAGGAGGATGTGTGCAGGTACTTGACTGCTGGGACTCCCCACACTCCATTTCCTGCACACAAAACACAAAATGCCCTCTCCTTCGTTGTCATGGTAACCAGATTTAAAGACTTCAGCGGAGCGGTCCTGTTTACCTGCGTTTCAGCGTCACTGTCCTCGTCGGATGAGATGGGCGGAGCCTGCACCTTGGCTCTCTGCGTCTTCTTCTGGCTCAGAGCCTGGATGGAGGTTTTGAGCGACTCCAGCGCCCCCTGCTGCCAGTGAGCATACATCTGCAGCAGGTTCAGAGACACCTGTCCACAAACACAGGAGAACCTGAACAGCTCTGCTTCAGAATGAAGGAAAATATTATCACAGCTACAATAAAAGTGAACACGTTTTGGCTTTGAGGCCAAAAGTGAGCGTCGAGGCTCAATTGGATAAAAGTCACGCGGTTTGGAAGTTATGTCACACCAAATTAAATATGTAGGAACACAAAGATTTTGCTTGTCAAAAAAAAGGTTTTTTATTTCCAAATTTGTATGCTTTCAGTAAAGTTGAACACGTTTACTAATCTTGTCTTTACTTAAAAATGCACTTTGGTGGAGAAAAATAAGTCATATTGCTCTGGATCAGAGGTCTGCAACCTGCAGCTCCAGATCCACATGTGGCTCTTCTATCTCTGCAGAACCTCAGCTTACAGACTTCTGTTTTAACAGGACGGAGCATCACACCGAGATGGGCGTGCATGTGTGTCCACGTGCACGTGCAGCGGTACCTGAGGCAAGCTCCCATCATCCACGACGGTATCGAACTCTTGGTCCAGGAGCACAGCCAGGTAGTCCTCCACCTCATACTGCTGCAGGTTAGCTGCACACAAACACACCAGGCTCAGATTCCAGATCACAGAGCGGATGGTTACCATGGTTACGCACTGACCGTTGTCATGGAAATACTGCTGCACCACGTCCACCATCCAGTCAGCCTTCTGTGGGCCGAACGCGCCCCCGAACCCGTTCTCCACGGCAATCTGACGAACACAGACCACGTTTGGCGAACCCGACCCGAACAAAGTCCATCTTTAACATACACAACCATTTCTACTTAAAATGGACCGGAACCTAGCTTAATCGCAACAGAACCGGGACAGATTCTGTGGATCCGAACCCTCACTTCTTCCGCGACTAAACCCGGTTCCGAAGCTCACCTGTAGAACCGGCCAGCTGTGCAAAACCGCCCGAACTCCGTCTGTGAAAAGCTCACGTGAAGCCGCCGAGGCCGCCATATTGGGATGACGTCACTCAGAAGGCGACGAGGCGTCATCAGAAACAGACCTAACCAATCATTTTTCTACCGACAGAATTCAAAACACAAAATACCAAATATGGGGTACGTATATCTCCAAAAATGTTTCTTTTTTTAAAAAAAATCAAAGTATTATATAGTTTAAAAAATAATCAAACAATGAAATGAAACATGACATAGAATTCAAATTGAGGCAATTAAGGCAAATTAGAAAAGAATTATTAGAAGTCTTGTCTATCTGATTGTTTTCAATCATTTGTGATTGTACATATATTTCTGTTATTATAGACGCCCGGTATGTTGTTATTCTTTTATTGTTCTTTCTTTCTTTTTACCAGACTGTTTTCTCTTGTATAAATAATATTTTGCCAATAATAATATTTGATATATTATATTTCACTGTAATGTAAGACAGGGTCATCTAAGACATTTTTTTCATCTGCTTCTGATTAACAATTATTAAAAAAATACTCAGATATTTAATTTTAAGCTTCGTTTTCTTTATATTTATTCTCCATCATGAGAAAAAACACCACAATAAGATATTAAAAACACCAAAAACATCACTCCTAATCCTATTGGCCTCATCTAGGGCTACTGCCATCGCCATCTATGGGTCAAATAATGAAATTGCACTTTTTTCGTTAGAGAAAAAGAGGAAGAAAGTTATTTTACATCAATTTAAAACATAAAATAAGCAAATAAACATTCTACTTTTGTTTCCTAAAGGAAACAGGTTTTGCACAGTAACTTTTAAAGCTATGGGTGATATTCGGGTCATTTTGTGTATAATAACAAAGTACATTGTACAAACCCTTACCAAAAAAAAGTATTCTTCAAGTATTTGTTTTAAAGTATTCTGAAGCAAGTATTTCAAGTAAACTTAAAAAGTCTTATACTATTAAAAGATGTATTAAATATTAAACTATCATACTTGTTAGTAAGCTGTCAGTTTACTAACAAGTATAATACTTTGAACTAAATTGGCCCATTATTAGTTTAAAAAAAGCATATTTAGAAGTATACTTAAAGTTGCCTTTTCAGTTTAGTATTAGTTTACTGGCAATGAACTCTAAGTTTATTTTAAGTTTATAAAAGTAGACTATGAATTATATCTAATGTAGCTGTTAAGATTTGCTTTTATTTTCAATGTTTATAAGTATGGATTAGTGTATTAAAATACCTTTTTAATATACTGGAAATATCCCAAGAATAAATCTACTCTACTTACCATGCTGAGTAAAACAATGTTTAAGGACAGTGACAAATATAGACAAAATATATTTAGACTTCTTGTATATTTCTAAGTATAATCCAAAGAAAATGAATTTGTGAACTTGTAATATTTTTCTCTAATAAGTAAACTAAAAGTATACTATCTTAATTTCAGT
>NW_023417343.1:8937-16725 GCF_002922805.2 Oryzias melastigma | reverse complement strand
AGTACAAGATGGAGAAGAGTTGTTTGCCCAATTCTTGAACACCTTGCAGAGCCCTGGAGAAAGACCCTCGGCCTACTTTCAAAGACTGCAGTTGGCCCTTAGCTTGGTGGTGAAGCAAGGTGGGATCCCTTCATCCGAAGTTGACAAACACCTGCTGAGACAATTCTGCCGTGGGTGTTGGGACAGTCCACTGATAACCAAGCTGCAACTGGAGCAACAGAAAACTAATCCACCTCCATTTTCTGACTTGTTGCTTCAGCTAAGAACAGAAGAGGACCGACGACATGCCAAGGAGTCCTTGATGAAGCAGCACCTTGGTGTGTCCAAACCAAAGGCTACCATCCAGTCCCACAGTGCTTGCTCCTGTGGAGAAGCATCAATACCCAATGATGAGCTAAAGGAGTTGAAGACCCAACTGCAAAGACTCCAAAAGCAAATGTCACAAATCCTGTCTGGCGCAGCAGCTTCTGGATCCACCCCTCGACAAGGCAGACTCAGCCAACCTTCAAAGTTGAACACAAAGCCCAAACCCTGGTACTGCTTCAACTGTGGAGAAGATGGCCATGTAGCATCCTCCTGCACCAACAGAGCAAATCCATCCCTGGTGCAGCACAAGAAAACCCAGCTCCGGCAGAAACAACAAGCATGGGCCTCAAAGAACCAGTTAAACTGAACTCAGCTTCTGCGATGGGACGCTCAGAAGCTGCTTTCCCAAACAGTCCCAAAGATCCTGCCCAACTCCCTAGAGGTCTAGTCGGGAGCAAGACAACTGGCTCCGTTGAAATAAAAGGTCATGCATATACCTGTCTCCTTGACTCTGGCTCGCAAGTCACAACCATTCCACACCAATTCTACAACGCTTACCTATCAGAACACCTAATCCACCCAATTACAGACCTTTTAGAGATAGAGGGTGCCAATGGACAAGCTGTGCCATACATAGGCTACATTGAACTGAACTTAACGTTTCCAGCTGACTTCCTGGGTCAACCTATTAGTGTTGACACGCTGGCACTAGTTGTGCCAGACCAGACTCAGTCAAGTCCTCAGATCCTCATTGGCACAAACTCTCTGGATGCTGCTTTCTCCAAGCATCTCAAGACTAAGAACCGGTTTCAGCCTACCCTTTCCGGTTACTCCACACTCTACAAGATCCTCCAATGCCGTTCCAAGCGCAACTCATTAAGCCAAGTTGCATCAGTCACTCTGTGTTCTAACCAGCCTCAAACCATCCTAGCCGGCAAAACCACCGTCCTAGAGGGAAGCCTGGTCGCAAGGCTGCAGGGTGAGAAAACGGTGATTGTCGAACATCCACAATCAAGCTCACTCCCTGGTGGTCTAATAGTAAAAAGTTGCCTCGTCAATTTGCCACAACGTAAGCCATGTCTCTTGCCCGTTGTGGTGAGTAACGAATCTGCCCACCCCATACAGATTCCTGCCAGAGCCATAATCGCAACCGTCAGTTCCTTCCAATCAATAATCTCCAAAAAGCAAACTGTAAAGAAACCAGCAACAAAGACACCAAAGCTGCAGTACAACTTTGAAGACTCCCCAATTACCTCTGAATGGAAGCAACGGATCATCAAAAAACTTGACAGCATTCCAGAGGTCTTTGCTACTCACAACCTGGACTTTGGCCACACTGACAAAGTTAAACATGAAATAAAACTCTCTGACCCCACTCCATTCAAACAAAGACCTAGACCCATCCATCCTCAAGACATTGATGCAGTCAGAAACCATCTACAAGACCTTCTCGACTCAGGGGTCATTCGTCCGTCCGAATCACCATTTGCATCCCCAATCGTAGTTGTCAAAAAGAAAGATGGAGGCGTTAGGCTTTGTATTGATTACAGGAAACTAAACCTCCAGACAATTAAAGATGCCTATGCCCTTCCAAAGCTTGAGGATGCCTTCACTGCTCTGTCTGGATCAAAGTGGTTTTCTGTCCTCGACTTGAAATCTGGATACTATCAAATAGAAGTGAAGGAAGAGGACAAGCCAAAGACCGCCTTTGTATGCCCACTTGGGTTTTGGGAATACAATCGAATGCCTCAGGGGGTGACAAATGCACCGAGCACCTTCCAGAGGCTGATGGAAAAATGCATGGGGGACCTGAATTTGAAAGAAGCGCTTGTGTTCATTGACGACATCATTGTGTTTGCATCCACTTTGGAGGAGCATGAAGCCAGACTCATGAGAGTTCTGCACAAACTGAAGGAATTTGGCCTGAAACTCTCTTTGGAGAAATGTGTGTTCTTCCAGGCTGAGGTAAAATACCTTGGACATGTGGTGTCACAAGATGGTGTCAAGACCGATCCTGACAAAATCTCCACCCTCACAACCTGGCCAGTCCCCAAGACACTCAAAGAACTCCGGTCCTTCCTTGGTTTCGCCGGTTACTACCGACGCTTTGTAAAGGACTTCTCCACCATCACCAAACCACTCCATGACCTGACTGCAGGATACCCACCTCTGCAAAAGAAATTGAGACCCTTGATCAAACCTAAATCTTATCTGGACCCAAAAGAACCGTTTGGAGGTCGTTGGACTCCATCCTGCCAACAAGCCTTCAAAAAGATAATTGAAATGCTCACTTCTGCCCCTGTCCTGGTGTTTGCAGATCCCCAGAAGCCCTACACTCTGCACACTGATGCCAGTTCCACTGGTTTGGGTGCAGTGCTGTACCAGGAGCATGATGGAAAAAACAGAGTGGTTGCCTACGCCAGCAGAGGACTCACCCGGAGTGAGGCAAGATACCCTGCCCACAAGCTGGAATTTCTGGCACTCAAGTGGGCAGTTACAGAGAAACTACACGACTACCTATACGGTGCACAGTTCACGGTTGTCACAGACAGCAATCCCCTGACATACATTTTGACCTCAGCTAAACTGGACGCCACCAGTTATCGGTGGTTATCTGCTCTGTCAACCTTTGATTTCAGGATCACCTACCGGGCTGGCAACCAGAACTCTGACGCTGATGGTCTGTCACGTCGACCCCACAAATCAACCGCAGACACAGTTTCCATCAAAGAGCAGGAGCGGATCCAACGGTTTGTAGAGCAACACCTTGACGTCGCAGCTGATCAGTCCACCACGAAAGCCATCTGTGACCGTCACCTGGTTTACGGTTCGCTCCCTGCCCCTGAACAAGCACTACTTCTGTCCATATCCACCACTGTTGACAGTCTGCCTGACAGCTTCAAAGATGACACCCAGTTCACTTCTTCTGTCCTCCCTCGACTCTCAACAGATGAACTTGCGGCTAAGCAGCGAGCCGACCCAGTCATCCGATATGCCATCACCTACCTTGAACGAGGAGAGACGCCACCACCTGGGGTGAGGGATCAACTTCCTGATCTGCCCTTCCTTCTCAGAGAAGCCAAGAAACTGGAGCTTCACAACACCCTTCTGGTGAGGCGGAGGCAGGTCGGAAAAGACACTGTGTACCAGCTGGTGCTGCCAGAAGAATTCAGAGCAGTTGTCATGCATCATCTCCACAACAAAATGGGTCACCTGGGTACTGAGAGGACCATGGACCTGATCAGGTCCCGTTTCTACTGGCCCAGGATGACAAATGACATTGTCAATAAAATCAAAACCTGTGAGCGATGCATCAAGCGGAAGTCCTTACCAGAACATGCTGCTCCACTATTCAACATTAGAACAACACACCCTCTGGAACTCGTCTGTATGGACTTTTTATCTGTAGAGCCTGACGGAAGAATTAAGGACATTCTCGTGATAACAGATCACTTCACCAAGTACGCCGTGGCTGTTCCTACACCCAACCAGAAAGCCCGCACTGTTGCCAAGTGTCTGTGGGACAACTTTCTTGTGCACTACGGAATCCCCACAAAGCTGCACAGTGATCAAGGCACTGACTTTGAATCCAAAATAATCCGTGAACTTTGTAACCTTGCTGGAATCCACAAGATCAGAACGACGCCCTACCACCCAAGAGGTAACCCTGTGGAACGGTTCAACCGTACGCTGTTGAACATGCTAGGAACACTCTCTGAACAAGAAAAAAAACATTGGAAAGACTATGTCAAGCCCCTTGTCCACGCCTATAACTGCACCAGGAATGATGTGACTGGGTTCTCTCCTTATGAACTCATGTTTGGTCGCCAACCCCGTCTCCCGATAGATCTCGCTTTTGGACTTCCCCTGAAGGAGGACCGATCACCCTCTTATAAGGAGTACGTTCAAAAGCTGACCTCCCACCTGGAGGAGAGTCAAAGGGTGGCAATCGACAACGCTGAAAAAAACATGAAAAGGAACAAGGAGAGGTTTGACCGCCATGTTACTGCTGCAGACCTGGAGGTTGGAGAGAGGGTCCTGGTCCGGAACCTGAGACTGCGTGGGAAGCACAAGTTGGCGGATTTGTGGGAGTCAACAGTGTATGTTGTTGTAAGCAAGGCTGGCCACCTTCCAGTATACACTGTTCGACCAGAACATCTCCTCAAACCACTGAGAACGTTGCATCGAGACCTCCTGCTGCCCTGTGGTTTTCCTCCTTCACCTCCAGAAGAACCAGTACCTCAACAAAAGAAACAAAGTCCACCTCCTCTGCCATCCTCACAACCTCCAGAAGAGGAACCTGTAGTAGATGAAATTGACCAAGTGTACATCCCAGTTCTTGATGAACCTGTCACGATCACTACTACCTTTGATCTACCTGTTGACTCGAGTCCAGCTCCTGCTGCAAGACCTGAAATCCCTCAATCACCTGTTGCTAGTATTCCTGTTGTGAGTGTGGGAGATATGGCTGCAGAGACCCAAAGGGATGAAGATGAGTCTGAGGAGTTAATGGTCGACATTAAAACCGAACCGGAACATGTCTCAATTGACATCCCTGCAAATATGTCAACTTTAAAACCCGAAAACTCACCTGAAATTGGACAAACTGAAGAGGAACCTGCTCAGTTGGTGATGCTTGACCCGCACTCAGCAAAATTTGATGCAGATTCAACCTTACCTGTTGCCGCAGAGGTGCAATCACCTGAAGAACCACCACTGCGAAGGACACAGCGAATCAGAACACAACCAGACCGCCTGCAATATAGCCAACCTGGTAAACCCCTGTTGAAAAGCATCCAGGACATCCTTCATGGACTTAGCACTGCCTTCTTCTTTGCCCTCCAGGATGAAGAGGATAAAGCAATGTCACGTTGCCATGGTCAACGCCAGGGCAATCCCAGTTAGCGCATGTACGAGGACGTACATGGGATNCATCATCTATCATCCATCATCCATCATCCATCATCCTCCATTCATCATCCATCATCCATCATCCATCCATCCATCATCCATCCATCATCCATCATCCATCCATCCATCATCCATCATCCATCCATCCATCATCCATCCATCATCCATCCTACTGTAACCCAGTACCATCAAGGCAAGCTGAATCACCTGGCCATGCTTTTATTGTGGAGGGTCCCAAACACTATTTAAGCTCCAAGTTGATGGATGCACTTCCTGCTTCCTGCTGCCTACTTCCTTCTTCCTGCCACATGCTGCCTGCTTTCAGCTGTTGCTGCTGTGGTTAGGATTTGACCAAAACCTGTAAACCTGATAACTGGCAAACCTGCCAGTTCAAATCTCCTTAGATACCCATTGATCACCTCATCGGTGAGTGTTTCCATCGCGATTAGATTTGTTTTTCTTGACAACACAATCACTCCAGGCTACATGCTAACTCACATGGTTTATCCAAACAATTAGCTTCCTTTGATTTACTTAGTTGATTTTGTTTAAATTCAGAGCAGAGATTTTTCCTTCTATTTTGTTTAATTTTCCATTTTGTAGCCGTCTGTTAAGACAAGTTTCATACATTTGATGAAAGAAAAAAGCTCTCCATTTGAAATTGGATTACTTGATTAACTATTTTGTTGTTGTTCCTGGAAAAAAAACATATTTAAATGGAATGAAAGTGCAGCATGTTTTGAAATGAAACCTTTGAACCAAATAGAATTATATTTTGATAAGTTTGAACTGAATATTTACATTTATTTCTTCCTACAAACATAACTTTGTAAGTGAACTAATCTCTGATTTATTTGTTTAATTACTACCTTCACTGTGGTCAAACTGTTTTGTTGTGATTCTCATTTTGATATTTCCGGACTCATCCCAGGTCAGGTTTTTTTCTTTTGTATTCTTCTGATGTCCCAAATCGATGGCGAGCTACCCAACCTGAACCAAGCTGGACTATAAACATCTCATCAATCTGCAATAGAGCCCAACGGATTATCACCAGTGAAATTCTCAAGATTCATGAACTTGGACACTTCAAATCTACCTTCATCCCCCACAACCTTCCTCCTCAGCCTTCGGTCCCTATTTTGTGTTTGTGTGTGTATTTATTTATTTTTCTTCAATACAATCGGTTGAAATCTTTATCAGTCTTTGTTTCATTCACCTTTGGCTCCTTGAGACGAACCTTTTCTGTTCAGGTCAGTGCGTCTAGCCTCATTTTAAACAANCTGGTAGACTTTGGATGTCATAACTAAACATGTTTTTAACATCGGATTCTCGCCCGGGGAGTAATTCAGTGTAGAACCGCCCCTGTGTGTGTGTATTTATTTATTTTTCTTCAATACAATCGGTTGAAATCTTTATCAGTCTTTGTTTCATTCACCTTTGGCTCCTTGAGACAAACCTTTTCTGTTCAGGTCAGTGCGTCTAGCCTCATTTTAAACAACGCGTTACACATCCATCATCAGTCATCCTTCCATCGTTCATCATCCATTATCAGGCTGATCTGAGGCTGATCTGAGGCTGATCTGAGGCTGATCTGAGGCTGATCTGAGGCTGATCTTCATTTATCTCCAGTTTCCTAAAACAAAACGACCATTTTAACCTCAAACTCCACTGAATTCTCTTCTCGCCGGCGCTCCCACAGACTGAAGGTCATCAGTGACCTCAGCGGTGATGAGTCATCTTCATCTTCATTAACCTTTGTCTGAATTAAACTGCAGCTTCTCCTCCCATCATCCCCACAGGCCTGATGGATTTGGATCAGAATCATCCAGAACCTTCTGTTTGTCCGTGGAGATAAAACGTTTTAGTGACACAGAGGACTACAGGGCGGGGGTGGGGGGTGGGGGGTCTGTGGGTCGTCCGGGTCCGTGAGGCTCATAGAGGAGCAGCTGGACCCTAAAGGGAGCTCAGGTGTGTCTGCAGTTTCCTTGAGACTCGTACGACCGCCTGAAGGGACGTCAGGAGGGTGGACCGTACCATTGTGGTGGGTGTGGTACAATCCTCCTGCTCACCTGTGAGACCTTCAGTGGTGATCATGCCTTACCTGTGCTGGTTTACCTGCTTCTCCGTCAGTTGTTTTAGTTAGGAGGTGATTTGTGCTTCGGTCCGCCCTGAAGGGGGCGCTGTGACTCACATGACTTCCTCCCATCCAAACGGTTCAAATTCTACTCTGACATTCATGATGTTTGTGTGCACGCCATCATTCACCTCACAGCAGAACTCAGACATGCACAAAAACTCATCAGCTGCATCCCATGTGTCTCATTGCTCCACAGTTTGGTTTCTGAGGACCTGAAGACCCAATGAGAGGCTCAACGGGGATTAAAACTTCTAAATAAGAAATATTTATTTTCAATACAAGATTTTACATTTCATGAATTTATTTAACTGCAGCCATTTGAAGCTCTTTTGAAATGTCTAACTGGACTTGCACATCAAGCACTCTCTAAACATGTCAAAGACTAGAAACTTCCAGACTGGAAATCCAGTCCCCCCCCCCCAATAACAAATCTT
>NW_023417343.1:3105-6732 GCF_002922805.2 Oryzias melastigma | reverse complement strand
CTTCAATCTGAAAGCAGATGGAAAAGTGTGTTCAGGAGCAGCAATGGCAGCTGGAGTTCCTGCTTGGTTTGAACCCAGAGAAACTTTGCTTTCAGCTGCGAGACTGTTGTGTTCTAGTCCATTTCAGAAGGTTCACAACTAAGTCAATTAGAATTCCTTTTTGCACATAAATATATTTTTAATTGAATCCAACATCCATGTTACTTTAAAAAAAAGTCTGCGAGGATGTATAAGAATTTACCATGTGAGGCAACTTTCTTGTTGAAGCCTCTTGAAGAGCCGATTGGTTCAGTTCCTTATATAATACACTTTTATCTTAAAAAGATACTGTAGTGGATTGAATTGTTTTGCAATTTAAAAAGATGGTGGGGATAATAAATAAGCGTGCTTTGTATTTACTAAATTAAGCTAAATTAACAAAGAGCGGACCAGGTGATTGTTAACAAATTGACTAAGTGCATTTGAGGAGGTGGTTGCGGGGAAGGGGAAGAATCAGTGGAGCACATTTTGTGTCACTGCAAATTGTATTGGTTTGAAAGACGTGGGCTGAAGGATAGAGTGAAGCTGCCAGATAGATTGGTTAAGTCTGAGGAGGCTGTTAGGAGGAGAGCAGAGTTTCAGTGGAGCTGTGATTGTTTTTTTGAGACAAATCAGAATGTTCAGGTGAATATATATATGTATATATATATATATTAATTCTTTATTTTGGTCCAGTTAGAAACTCCCCACTCCGACTCACACTCCTACACAGTAGGTGGCGGTAATGTGCCTTCACATTGGTGACAGTCAAACACCAGCAAGAAGAAGAAGAAGGTGACCAGGTGCTTATCAACCTTTCACCCAGGTGTTGCTAGTTAACAAATTAGAAAGCATTTTTTTGGCTTCTTACATCTAGTTTAGCTTCTTTAGTTGATATTTGAGTTCATTAATGCTATGATTTTTTTTTATATATCACACTTGGGAACCCTGATGGTAAAACAAATTATCTGTTTGGTTTTGACCAAAGGTGATTTTTGTTTAATAATTATTTTTATTTTAACATAAAAATTAATAAAACCCACGAGAAGAAGACTTGAGAAGACTTGTGAGATTAATATTGAAATAAATCTATGATCATCACAAAATAAATTCAAATAATTACGAAAATATGAAATGGTCTTGTCTTTTTACATGCCTGTAAACAGAGTCTTCCAAGGAAACATCAGGAAGTTCTTTCATTGATACATTTTTATCATCCTTCAGGGAGTTTCCCTTATTTACTTACCTCAGAGTCTGCAATCTACAGTTTGGACTCTCCAGAAAACCACTCAGATGAACAATTCCTAAATCCTTGAGGGTGTTGAAGCTCAGGTCTAGTTCTGCCAGGTTGGATGGGTTGGACATTAGAGCAAAGCCCAGAGCTTTACAACTCATTTCTGACAAACTGCAATTTTTCAAACTGAAAGTAGAAAAGCAGACAGAATATCCAGAGAAGCTTTTAGCAAGAGGACTAAACCAGGAAACACAAAACCGACCAAACATCAGACCAATAAGGAAGACTTTTGCAACCAAATCCATTTCAGCCACGGAGTGAAACTAATGCAAGTATAATTTCCTATTGGACATAAACATCTGCATTTTTAGATTTTTTTTTTACAAAGTCAGTAGATGTGTCTGAACTTACCACATATGTAAAGTTCACCATCTATGAGTTTATAGAAATCTAGCGCTCAGCTTCTTAAGGTGAAATAAAATCTATTTTAATATTATCAGATTTAAAGCTATTTTTTAATGCCTCTCTGAGTCATCCTGATGGAAGACTTGATGATTTGGTAATGAAGACAAAACAAAACCATTACATGTACAATTTATACATTTATAATGTTCTCAAAAATGTTATGAATAGGCAGAGAAACAAGTGCTGAGTCAAAGATATCTTTTTAACTGAAACATCTTGAAATTAGACTTCAGTCCTCAATGTTTCCTCTTTACTGAGGTCTTTGTGACACATTCTTCGAATAAAACCTGGAAAAATGGTTGAATGAAAGCTGACCTGAGAGTCTCCACTTTACAATGTGGACTCTTTAGCCCGGCAGATAAAAGCTCCACTCCTGAATCCTGCAGGTTGTTGTTACTCAGATCTAGATCTCTGAGTCTGGTGGATTGAGAGCTGAGAACTGAGGACAGACCTTCACCGCTTTTCTCTGACAGCTTACAGTCACTCAGTCTGAAGAAAACAAAGTCAGACAGACTATTGAGACTTTTGCTTTGTTCACTCAAGTTCATTTGTTCACTAAATGTGATTTTCACGAGTTCTTACATAGCTTTGTTGGAGGCTTTGATTACTGGCAACAGCCTCAGAAGAGCCTCCTCTGAAGCAGAGTATTTCTGCAGGTCAAACACTTCCAGGTCTTCCGATGACAGTAAGATGAAGACCAGAGCAGACCACTGAGCAGGAGACAGCTTATCTGTGGCAAGACGTCCTGACCTCAGGTACTGTTGGATCTCCTCCACTAGAGAACCATCGTTCAGTTCATTCAGACAGTGGAACAGGTTGATGCTTTTCTCTGCAGACAGATCCTCACTGATCTTATCTTTGATGTACAGGAGTGTTTCCTGATTGGTCTGTGAGCTACTTCCTGTCTCTGTCAGTAGACCTCGTAGAAGACTCTGATTGGTCTGCAATGAAAGACCCAGGAGGAAACGGAGGAACAAGTCCAGGTGTCCGTTTGGACTATTTAAGGCCATGTTCACAGCACTCTGGCAGAACTGGAGGGAAATAGTTTGTTTCTTATTAATTATCTCAGATTCTCTCTTTTCTTCCATGAGATTGAGTCCACATGTGATGAAGGTCAGGTGAACATGAAGAGCAGCTAGAAACTCCTGAACACTCAGATGGATGAAGCAGAACACCTTGTCCTGAAACATTCCTCTCTCCTCTCTAAAGATCTGTGTGAACACTCCTGAGTACACTGAGGCTTCTCTGATATCGATGCCACACTCTGTCAGATCGGATTCATAGAAGATCAGGTTTCCTTTCTGCAGCTGCTCGAAAGCCAGTTTTGCCAGAGACTCCATCACGTTCCTGCTCTCCGGACTCCAGTGAGGATCTGTCTCATCTCCTCCATCATACTTGACCTTCTTGACTTTGGCCTGAACCACTACAAAGTGGATGTACATCTCAGTCAGGCTCTTGGGCAGTTTTTCTCCCTCTCTACTTCTCAACAGATCCTCCAGAACTGTAGCAGTGATCCAGCAGAAGACTGGCATGTTGCACATGATGTGGAGGCTTCGGGATTTCTTGATGTGGGAGATGATACTGTTGGCCTGCTCTTCATCTCTGAATCTCTTCCTGAAGTACTCCTCCTTCTGGGGCTCAATGAACCCTCTGATCTCTGTCACCATGTCGAGACAATCAGCAGGGATCTGATTGGCTGCTGCAGGTCGTGTGGTTATCCAGAGGCGAGCAGAGGGAAGCAGGTTCCCCCTGATGAGGTTTGTCAACAGATCACCCACTGAGGTGGACTTTCTAGGGTCATTTAGGAGCTGAGACTTGTGGAAGTCCAGAGGAAGTCGACACTCATCCAGACCATCAAAGATGAAGACGACCTGGAAATGTTCAAAGCTGCAGATTCCTGCTTCTTTGGT
>NW_023417343.1:0-2741 GCF_002922805.2 Oryzias melastigma | reverse complement strand
CTCTGTGTAGATCTCCTTCAGAAGGGTTGGGTTTCCTGCTTTAGCCATTCCCTCAAACACACACTGGAACTTCTTCTTCAGACCAGATTGGACTTTATGTTGACAAACTGCAGCAGATCCTGAATGAAGACAACAAACAGAGTAAATAAACTCTGCAGCCTGAATGATGAAGGTTTGAATCCATGTGGTTCCATATGTTGAGACATCAGTAAATCTTCATTTATCAGCAGCTGAAACCTTCAGAGAAATCCTCTTACTGCTCTGCAGTCGATCAGCCAGCTCCTCCTGCTTCATTCTCCTCAGGAAGTTCTCTGTGATCTTCATCAGTGACTCTCTGCTGCTCCTCTGTTCTTCATCTTCATCCTCCTCCTCATCCTCCCTCTGACTCAGAATCTTCTGGATCTTCTTCAGCTCCTTCTTCACAAAAGTGACAATGTTGTCCTCCAGAAGCTGCAACAGAATTCTAGATGAATGAGCCTATCAGAGTGAAGTCATGGAGCCAAACATCAGCTCCATGTTGGACACACTGACAATCCACTGGTCTCCAAAGTGCAGCATGGAGATGACTGTGGACAGAATGATGGAAAAGCAGTTGTTGTTCATGTACAGACCAGAAAGATGGAATCCAGCTGTGTTTGATGCTCCTGGACAGACGGACCACTGGGAGTCTCTGAGCTCTGATGGTCCACTCTGTGGAGAATCAGAACCATCAGATCCATGCTGTCTGTGCTGGGAGGATTCAAATAAAACTAACTTGAGTCAAGTCAGTTCACAAAGTCACAGTTGGACTGTTACACAACCAAGTCAATCCCTATTAACATTACTGTCAAAAGAAATAGGACAAATGTCATGTAAACATATTTACAGTGACTTTGTTCCAAAATTTGCGGTTACATTTACTCAGACCCTCCAGGATTTTGTGACTGATATTTATGATTGTTGTGCTCTAAAACGCCTGATGTTGCAGCAGCTTTTGGGGAAAGTTGCAACAAAAGTTGCAAAGTTGCAATGTTTTTAAGAATGCATTTTTATGTAAAGCTCCTAAAAATGTTATTTAATACAGAGGAGATGACAGATCCAAAGTACTTGGGTTCTGAACTCCAGGATCTTTGTCAAACCACTCGGTCAACTGGACCTCGCTAAGCGACTGGAAATCAAATCAAACCAAATCTTTATTTATAAAGTGCTTTTCATGGCCACCACCAGCTCAAGGCGCTGATCAAAAGGATGAACGACTTTGAGAACTGTGAGATTACGAACGTCTGAGCTTTTATTTGAAGTAAAATAAGTTTGAAATGTGATTTCAAGAAAACGACGCCTAGAATTTACCATTTCTGAAGGTGAACACAATTTACTTGATGATTTCAGCTGGACAATGGACCCGACAAACAAAGTCTGCAGTCATAACAATGTGAAGAACTCATGAACTCTGTTCACAGCTGCAAAACAGGCAGCAGAAGAAAGATTACTTTGGCTTTGATCCTGTCGCTAGACTTGGTTTCCTAAACTGTGATCTATCACTGTTTTTATTATTCTAATGAAAACAATCTGAACATATTTTTTATTTGTTCTCTTTCTCCTAAAGTGTGATTTATGACTGATCTTTAATAAAAACAATTTGCACAAATATTCTGACTTTTTTTTAATGAATATATTTTGGATATTTTTCAATTTACTAATGTAGTTGATGTATTTTTTCGGATGATAATTAATGATTAACATCAGGGGAAGTAATTTGCATTGATCGGTACCGGGGGTCTGGAGTGTTTGGATCATAATCGTCGGGAGGCTATTTTGCTTTGATTTGTGTTGGTGATCTGGATAATATTCAGATGATTAATAATCATCCGGGTATGTTTTGATTTTTGGTTCTGATTGGTGCGGGTGATTTTATTTGTTGATGATGGCCTGAATGTGCTTGGATTTATGGGATTTGTTAGTGTAGATGATTTTTTTATGATAATCGTCTGAATATATTTCAATTTTTGGTACTGATTAATATAAATGACTCGTCTTTGATATGAATCTAAGAAAAGTCCAATAATAAATATAGAATAGAATAGAATGGAATTCAACTTTATTGTCATTGCACATGTCTCAGGTACACAGCAACGAAATGCAGTTTGCATCCATCCAGAGTGCTTTATCAGGTATAAATATGTATATACAATGTGCAAAGTGGAATAAATAGCAGTGAGAGGTATCAACAAGTATTTACAGTATGAAAAATGTACAGGTGAAATTCAACATATAAAGTGCAGGTAGTATGCAGGTAGTGGCGATTCAGTCCGTGTGTTATTGTGAGTGTTTTTAAAAAGAATACAGGCAGAATGGTGTTTTATTCTTCATAGAGTGTGTTTGTGGCTAGTCATCAGGAGGAAGAGTTCAGAAGTGTGGTAGCAGTTTGGAAGAAACTGTTCCGGAACCTGGTGGTTTTAGTCCGCAGACTCCTGTAACGCCTGCCAGAGGGCAGAGGAGTGAAGAGTCTGTGTGCTGGGTGGTTGGAGTCCTTTATGATTTTTCCTGCCCTTTTCAGACATCGCTTCTTGTAGATGTCTTTTATGGCAGGAAGTGGTGCTCCAGTGACATACTGGGCAATTTTCACCACCCTCTGCAGTGCCTTTCGGTCTGCAGCAGAGCAGCTCCCATACCAAACTAATACAGTTGGTTAGGATGCTCTCGATGGTGCAGCGGTAAAAATTCACCAGGATATACTGTGGATGTTTGAAATTTGATTACAT
>NW_023417342.1:15450-16916 GCF_002922805.2 Oryzias melastigma | reverse complement strand
TTCGGATTAATCCCGAGATCCTTGGCGACATTTCCGATGACAGATTCTAGTTTCATCTCCTCTGGAAAAGAATAGCTCAGATCTCCATAATCGAGGCGCAAAGCCGCGACGAGGGAACAACAGCGGAGGAGCAGAGCGAACGATGAAAGACCTTTAGATTCCATTTTTTCGATCACTATAAAAAAAAAAACACTGATGTTACTCCAACGCCAAAATTTTCTAAAATTTCCAAGAGAGCAGTCTCTGAAGAATGAAAATGTTCACTGTCCTCGTTCATAAATGCAAAGCTTGCATTCTGGGCTGTGGCTGACGCGGCTTTGGGTAGATAGGCTGCCTCTTATTTTTCTGTCAGTCAACAGCGACACCCTGAGTCAATTTCTAAATTAAACATGTGTCCAAAATGTACAAAACATATAAGACTCAAAAAATATGATTTGTAAAAAAAATAATTTTCAAAAATCGCCATTATTTCTCTGAAATGTATGTCATTTGTAAGTCCGTTTCAACCATCTAAAAAAAATGCCTATTTTAGAACACACACACACACTTCTATCTAATGAAAAGTCAACAGAGACGGAGGCGATTGATCCTCTCATCGTGGTTTTCACGTCATGCCTCCGTTTTCCGCTCAACCCACAGCGTTTGACCCAAATGACTAACGACAAGAGAGAAAATGACAAAGAAGTGATCTAAACTCATTCATCCAATTGTTTTACTGATAGAAGACAGTTTTTGCTCCAACTAAAGGACAAAGAGTAAAAGCTGATCAGAATGTAGTGATATGGGGTAGAAATGTCTTTCAGCACCGGAACAATAAATCATTAGGACTTTTACGCACAAAAATGTTGCGTAATTCAGGTCGAAATATGGGTATGCAAAACTTGACGCAAAAGATGGTAGTCTAGAATCACCCCAAAAAAGATGCATTTATCATCGCTCTCTTTCAAATTGACATATATTCGTGCATTAAACATTTTAGTGATTTATATGTGCGCACACACACAAACAACCGCACGCAAAGCGCCAATATTTGAAATCAACGAGCCGAATGTTCCAGTTGTCAATCAAGAAACCACAAATATTAAACCATTATTCTACATTCAACACTTGTAGTTTTGGATTTTTTGTGCATAATAAAGCAGGGAGGATTTAATACGTGTAAATAAATAAATCACATGGCAACTGATGAACAAAGCGTCGGAGAAGCCAAAGAAAAGACAGTATGTCACAAAAAAGTACCGTCCAACAATAGTTTAACATCATACTTCTGCCACCACATTTTTAAAATGTGTCCTTGATGTTGCGCCACTGGCATCTTAGTGCGCTGATCGTTGTGAATCCTAATGCTACAGATGGGAGTTATGAACAGCATGCACCCTCAAACTCCACAAACTTGTTGCCATCGGGTTTTGATACAGTACCTGAAAGATGCTGAGTGAAAAAAATGAAATGTTTTTTTTTTTTTT
>NW_023417342.1:0-7227 GCF_002922805.2 Oryzias melastigma | reverse complement strand
GTTATTCAGCTAATATACACAATCAATTTTAAACAACAATGGAGTCACACTGTCAAGCGATTCAGATGCATTTTTGTGTGACTCCAGACTGTTTTTTAACACCTAAATGCAATCTTTTAATTCCTCTTAATAAAAAATATAATCTGCTATGTTGCTCTTTTCTGCAAACAGTCAAGCTCGATATTTTTATAAACTACCACCAGCTATTCAATCTGAAAGCAAAACAACTCATTTAAAAAGGCCAAAAATGGACATAGTAAGAGAAAGAAAAATAATTCTAAAATATATAAACTCATATACATTACTGATTATGGGTTAGGCGTAAGCAAAAGTTTCTAAAATAACTTATGAAAATGCATGTTGGCTTGTTTATTCATATACCCTATACACACTCAGGGAAAACATGCAAATTATACATAGAAAACACCAAACAATGATTCAAAGCAGGACTTTCTTGTACTGAGCTAAGAATGGTAACCACAACAACACCATTCAGCGCTACAATGGTTTCCAAAATCCCAACAACTCCCATTCAGCACCAAGGAGAGCACATTTTCCCCACTGTTTCCCATTAACAAATACCTTGTATTGTTGGTTGCAAAAAAAAAGACAGTACTGTATTTAATATGTATCAATTGTTCTATGAAAATATAATTTATTTAACTAGCTTGTTGGATATTTTACTAAATAACAATACAAAAAAGTGCAAATAAAATTAAATATGTGGACATAATCTAGTGAGGTAATTGAGCCATGCCTCCAGAAAGAAACGTGTGGAGGTATGTGTTTCTCAGTTAGACTGGGAGCCTTCTATTCTACAAAAACAGAAGGCATCAGTGAAAAGACTTCTGCCCTCACAACCCAGGTTTTAAGGGACAAATTTTTAACCAAGGATGCATATAAGGATTGATTTAATTTTTTTACTGTTTGGTAACAAAAACAAAAAGTACAGATAAAAAAGAAAACATTTATGTCATCATGATAATGGCAGTGGATGTAAAATCACTAAAATCTTGATTGCAAAAATTCAGAATCCATTGTTCTGACAATAAAGCTGTTTGGAATTCTATAAATTGTTGTGTGCTAAATTCTTTTAACTTTATGAGTAAAAAACAGTAAGAGATTGATGTAGAACAAAAAATTAAAATTAAAACAAAAAAAGATTTAAAAAAAGCTACTAAATAAAGATGCAAACCTCCTGTGCAAAATTAAGAGAAAAAATTAATAAAAAATAAATACAGATGAAAATTAAATGGGATGTAAAGATTTAAAAAAGCTTTAAATTGTGGTTTAGATTACTTTTTTTGTTTTTGTATAAAACTTAATATTCAGCAAAAAACAAACAAATAATATTTAAGACATGAAACCAGCTCGGTGATGAGTAGGTTCCTACCTGGGATGCATCAGTAGATTCATCAAAAGCCTCCAGAAAGTCAGTAGGACTCTTCCTGAGAGTCTGGTCAGCAGGCAGCGTGTTGTCATTGTAAGAAGACACAAACTTAAAGTCGCTGGTTCGAGATCCTGTTGTCAGGTAGGCGTCATAATTGTAAGCGCTGCGTAAAGTTCCTGTGCCGTCAACATCTGCGTAATTAGGAGGCAGATAACCGCTGGGGATGGCAACTGCTCCATCAAACAAGAGTCGGGGCTTTCTCCTGCGACAAAACCTCACACCCAAGATGATGATGATGAAGGTCAGGAAGAAGGTGGACACACAAACCAGAGCGATGATCAGATAGGAAGTCAGTTTGGAGTTCTTCTCCTCGTAAGAAATCTCCTTGAGTTCTGGCACCTCAGCCAAGTTATCGGAGATGAGTAAATACATGGCACAGGTGGCAGACAGAGAGGGCTGTCCGTTATCTTTGACTGCCACAATCAGGTTCTGTTTCATGCTGTCAGATTGGGAAATGTCCCGCTGCGTCCTGATCTCTCCACTGTGCAGACCGATGGTGAAAAGTCCCGGATCAGTGGATTTGACTATATGATAGGACAGCCAGGCGTTCTGTCCAGAGTCGGCGTCCACCGCGATCACTTTGGACACCAGAGAGCCTCCGTGTGCAGCTTTGGGGACCAGCTCGGTCATGAAGGAGCTGCCCTCCGGGGCGGGGTACAGAATCTGAGGAGAGTTGTCGTTCACATCCCAGATCAACACACTCACGCTCACGTTGCTGCTGAGCGGAGGAGAACCGTTGTCTCTGGCCATCACCTGCACTTGAAAACTCCTCAACTGTTCATAATCAAACGACCTGACAGCGTGGATCAGCCCCGTGTCTCCGTTCACAGACACATAGGAGGACACCGGGGCTCCGTTCACCTCAGCAGCTAACAGAGAATAAATCACTGTACCGTTTTGTCTCCAGTCGGGGTCTCGAGCGCTCACCCGACATAAAGTGGAGCCAGCTTGGTTGTTTTCGCTCACATATGCGCTGTACGACTGTTCCTCAAACACAGGTGGGTTGTCGTTGATGTCAGCTACAGATAAGTGAACACTTTTAGACGAGGACAGAGGTGGAGAGCCCTCGTCAGTGGCAAAGATGCTAATGTTGTAATCAGACACTAGTTCACGGTCCAGCTGTCCTGTGCTCACCACAGAATAATAGTTTTTGATGGAAGGAACCAACTTAAAAGGAGCGTTGCCTTGAATGGAGCAGCGGACCTGTCCGTTCTTGTCAGAGTCTCTGTCCTGCACGTTAATGATGCCCACCTCTGTACCAGGAGGGGCGTTCTCTGGGATGGAGCTGGACAGAGACTTCAAATAAATCACTGGTGGGTTGTCATTTACATCAGTAACTTCTATCAGAACTTTAGCATACGAAGTTAGTCCTAAACCATCTTTGGCTTCTAATCGAAGTTCAAAAATACCTTTTACCTCAAAGTCAATAACACCAATAACTTTAATTTCCCCTGTCTTTGGATCAATCGAAAACACATTAACATCATCTTCAGTCATGTGACCAAAGTCATACGTCACATCTGCGTTCACTCCTTCATCTGCATCAGTCGCACTAACTGTGATCACCAAAGTATCTGGAGGAGAGTTTTCAGGAAGAGTGGCTTTATAAACATCTTGACTAAAAACTGGGGCGTTATCATTTGCATCCAGTACAGTAACGTGAATGATTACTGTACCTGATCTCTGCGGAGATCCACCATCCACAGCTGTGAGGACTACATTCATTTCACTTAGTTTTTCTCTGTCCAACTTATTTTCTAACACTAATTCTACTTTGTTGTTTTCAACAGAAAGAATAAAATTCTCATTTTTCTGCAGCGTGTATCTCTGAACTGCATTCTGACCGATATCTGCGTCATGGGCCTCCTCGATTGAAAAGTGATTTCCTTTTTCTGCCATTTCACTTATTTCCATTTCAATCAAATCTTTTTTAAATTTCGGTGAATTATCATTAACATCTTGAATATGGAGACTAACACGGTGAAGCTCTAACGGGGTTTCTAAAACCAGATCAACGTTAACGACGCACGACGGCTTCTTTCCACAAAGGCTTTCTCTGTCAATTCTCTCCGATGTGATTAAATCTCCGGTGTTCATGTTGATGTCACAGAAGCGTCTCCGAGCCCCCTCAAAATCCAGACGGGCCTTTCTGGAGGATAAAATTTTCGGATTAATCCCGAGATCCTTGGCGACATTTCCGATGACAGATTCTCGTTTCATCTCCTCCAGAAAAGAATAGCTCAGATCTCCATGAACGAAGCGCAAAGCCGCGACGAGGGAACAAAAGCGGAGGAGCAGAGCGAACGATGAAAGACCTTTAGATTCCATTTTCTTTTTCAAACACAAAAAAACCCACTGTTGTTACCCCAATGCCACAAAAAATGCAAACATTTCCAAGAGAGCAGCCTCTGAAGAAAGACAATGTTCACGGTCCTCGTTCATAAATGCGGAGCTTGCATTCTGGGTTGTGGCTGACGCGGCTGTGGGTGGATAGGCTGCCTCTTATTTTTCTGTCAGTCAACAGCGACACCCTGAGTTAGTTTCTGATTCAAAAATGTACAAATAATAATAATAATAATAATAATAATATACCACAGAGTTGTAGACGGTTTTGTGATTTCAAAAATAGACGATCTTTGACTATCTTAATATTCATTCGTGTCGGTATGGACGCTGTCTGTGCTTTAATTAATTTCCTTTAAAAAATACTAAAAAATGTATGCAATAGTGATACTTTTATTACAACTACTCGAGACCATACATTGGAGACACAAAAACATGTGCGCCAAACTACATTTCTGTGAAAATGGAGTAGGGTGAAGTTGTCCTCACGGCACTTTACCCACCGTTTTACGCACTGAACACTGAGTGCACAGTGACACACGGATGATCGGTGTGCCAAGAGACACACAGCAGGAGGAATAAGACGAAAATTGGACGTAAAATCATTACCTTTATTCTCTCACTGACGGAATAACCGCCGAAAAATTCAATTTTAAGGACCATTACGCATAAACAGATTACGTATATTACGTGTTAATTTGGTTATTAAAAATCTGACACAAACTAAATACAGTAAATGTCACTCGAAAAAATATTTTTCTGTCAATTTTTTTTATTTTTTTTTTTACTTGCGCTCATTTTCCAAGTTGTTATAGAGCCATGCACGACTCACACAACCATCCAATGATTCAATTACGCGCACACACAAAGACGATTTTTAAACACAGGAAATTAATTTTCCTCAACTTGACAGAAAAAAAGACTCAGGTAAAAAATAAATAAAGAAAGAAAGAAAAAACTACATCAATGTCAACGCGTTCTTATCACTCCTAGCTCTTAGTTTACATGATAAAGCAGGAATGACTAAATAGGCCTGCATTCGATTCCCAGCAACCACCGAATGTAGAGACTAAGTACTACAAACCAAAAAACACTGAGTGTTATGTCACAGTAAACAAAGAATAAAAATAAAACTCCCCAATTATATTTTGCCCTCATTCTTCTATCGTTATTTTTTAAACACGTGTTCCTTATTTTGCCTCACTGGCATTTGAGTGCACTCATTGTTCCTTTAATAGTTGTGATATTACCGAAATATGCTGAGTAAAGAAAATAACATCTATTTGTTCGTAAACTCTGATACTAGAAAGGAAATATTATGACATACGTACTGTTAACCTTTCCATCAGAACTCTATGAAAATTGTATTCCCAGTGGCGGTCCTGGTACAAATGTCGCCCTGGGCAAGCCAAAGAAGTTGTGCCCCTCACTGTGACCTGACCCCCCCCTCTTATACACACACACTTACATTATGACCCAGAAATGTACATTCGAAATATTTAACAAATACCAGCTATAAAAATTACTTTCAGTGAGAAGTTTGTAAATTCTTATGGCCTGACTATTGTAAAGAACAAAACTAAAAGTAAGAAAAACTCTTATAAGGATGACATCACACATATGTTTAACTAAGGTTTAAAAATACAAACTGACCTAGAAATCACACTATAAACTTATTTCTGCTTATCTCTGTAGGAACTAAAACATGTGCCACAAATAATTAATAAGAGCATCTCATATGAATAGAATAATGGAACATGCTTACAAAATATTTGGACAAATACACCAGAATAGTGGGGATTGAAGCTGTATATTTTTAAATGGAATTTCTGATGACAAGCTGAGGAGCCACCACAAAGTAATTCTAATAAAACTGAGAAGAAAATATGAAGTACTGAATAAAATCAAAATAACGTCACAGCAAGACATAATTTACTGTTATGTCAATTTAGTGAAAACATGAGTAAAGTAATTAACTAAATTTTAATGGACATGAGTATTTCTAAAACTGTATTTTAATGCGCAAATTGAGTTTGGATGAACTAAACATTAAAAGTATGGGCTAAAAACTTGACCCATACTTTCAAATATTTGTGTGCTGCATGTTTGATAAAGTTGTCTTCGGCTTAAATATTAACGCTAACAATGTTGTATATCATATCATTGCCCTTTCCACGTTTGTCTTGGTCTTTTACCAATTATTCTAAATTGAAAGCCAGATAGTTGTGTCATGTTCATTTCATCGCACTCACTTCACAAAAGTAAACAAGTTAGTATCCTCTGACACCAACTGCCGCTTAGCATAACATCAGCTCATCCTCAGACTATACCAGTTCTTATGATCATTTGTTTGAGATTGGAATTGAGTTCAAAAATACTATCATGGTGAATGCAATCCATACTTTGATGTGATGAATTAAAGTGGTTTAATGTCAAAGTAGATTGAGGTTGAGATGAGTGTTCGAGGGAAAAATTCTCCCATTTACCTGTATGGGATTCACCCAGCTACCAGTGAATTGTGCTCCCCTTTCACATTTTTGACCTGGTTTGTTCCACAGAGTACACACAGTTAAATTCACCTCAGACAGCTAGAACAGGCCCGCTCCACTGTTCATATTACAGAAAAGACATACTGAGGGAATTTTTGCTCCTCGTCCGTGCCGCTCCTTGGAAAACACAACCATCCATGTCGCCCATATCAATAAGTTTCTGTATCTTCCCAGTACAGGTTTTCAGATCTATGAGAATGCCAGGATCTAAGGTACAATCTAAGTGGTTTAAAAAAGCTCCATCCAACAACAGTCGGGGTTTTCTCCTGTGACAAAACCTCACACCAAAAATGATGATGATATAGGTCGGCAAGAAGACATTACGAAGACATATAAAAATAAATTTAATAATAATTATAATAAAAAGATCATGAAAAACAAAAAGCACGATAGCAGTACCTCTACCAGGGAGGAGTAAGTATATTCATTCAGCAAACTTAGGAAATTTCTAATTCACTCGTTAGAAAATGGAAATTTTAAAGCAAATCATTATTTTGAATTCAGGACTAAGGATAGCGCCAGTCAGCTTACTGCTAAGATTCGAGTTTCCAAACCACAAAGTGAGATTATGTTTGCACGCTGTTGTCACGTTCTGCCAAGTCCCAAATCAGCCCTAAAGCCCTCAGTTTATTTACTTCAAGTTTGGAGTAAAAATTACAATCTTCCTAGAGAATGTTAAAAGAATGGACCTAATTTCCTTGACTTTTTCCTCCTTGGACATTAGCATTATTAAATGTTAAAATAAATAGGTAAATAAATAAGAAAATAGATGAAAAAAAAATAAGAGAGAAAGAAATAACACCTCACAACGTTCCTACCTGGGATGCATCAGTCAACTCATCAAAAGCCTCCAGAAAGTCAGTAGGACTCTTCCTGAGAGTCTGG
>NW_023417341.1:8186-16722 GCF_002922805.2 Oryzias melastigma | reverse complement strand
CATGGGCTTTGGTGGGCTGATATTTTCGCTGTTTTAACAAAAACTGTCGTTTTTCATTTAATAATTTTCGGATTTGCCTTTTAGAATATCAGGTCAGATCCATCGCTAGTCACGTTCGTCCCGACAGGCAGAGTAAGACATTTCCTTAAAGTATTTTTTACAAAAATATGAATTACAACATTTAAAACACTCAAACTTCCCTTGCAGCTCTTCTGTTCAGCGCTACATTTCGAAAGAAGATTGAGAGATTGGCGAGAGACATTTTAGTGGATCCTATTCGTGTGGTACAGGGAGACATCGGAGAGGTAAGGAAGTATTTCCACAAATATTTTCGCAAATGAGGCTCACTTTTTTCAACTACAAAAAAACATTCGCTAGTTTTACTTTGAAAATTGGAAACTTTAATGACACTTCATTATGAATATTTGTTGTACTTCTGGTAACAGAAATAAGCCCTGCTTACTTTAGTTTATACTTACAATTCAACATTATTCTGCATTTCAAAGTAAAAAAAAACATTGTTCCCAAATTGTATTTTTACTACACTTACTATATTTATAAAGGTCGCGAATTGGCAGTCTTGGATGTCGTGAATATTCATACTCACATTTTTTGATTGTGAGTATCCGAGTACTTAGATTTTTGTTACAACAATTTTTTTTTAGATAAATGCATTTTATTTATTTATTTATGATTGAAAATCCCATTTGCACAATTTCATAGCCAATGGAAAAGCAGCTTCTGTTTAGATGCAAATTTGCTGCTCAACGCTTGTCTAAAAGTTGTTCATAAACCTGCCGCTGTGGGAGGAGCTACTGTCAAAAGTTTTTAGCCTCATCACTAAATCATGAAGACATGATTAATCTTTAAAAATCAAGTTTATTTATTTTAAAGAGCTCTAGAAAAGCGTCAGTGATCACGTCTCCATGTCTACTGCAGGAGCTGACGGCCGCTTTCAGCGGTACTTCCATCTCTCTGTGACCCAGTCTGACGACTTGTTGTCTCACATTAATCTGAGCTGGGAAAAATAATAATAATCACCTCATCAAACCGTCACAAACCAACAAACCAGTTGATGAATTGCAAAAATTCAGATATTTAAACTCTGAAAATATCATATTTTTTCCATTACCTTTAGAGAATCGTGTCGCTCGAAATATACTGCAGGACCTCGAATTAGCTCTAAGATTACCTAAATCTACCTCTTCCTAAAAACCAAAAACATAAGTGAACATTTTTTTCATAACTGGTATTAAATTGAGGCATTAAGGGTTAAAGTTCATGCACTGGAACCAAAATAAAAGTAAAAAATATTGTGAACTATATGTAAACTCTGAAATAAATATTTTTTTTTCTATATTCTCCCTCTCCTCTCCCAAAAAGGCCAATGAAGACGTGACTCAGGTTGTGGAGATGCTCCCCAGCGGTTCAGACAAATGGGGTTGGCTGACTCGGCGCTTGGTGGAGTTCACCTCGACCGGCTCTGTCCTCATTTTTGTCACCAAGAAGGCGAACAGCGAGGAGCTAGCCACAAACTTGACGCAGGAGGGCTACAGCCTTGGCCTCCTGCACGGAGACATGGACCAGAGCGAGAGGAACAAAGTCATCAGCGACTTCAAAAAGAAGAACTTGCCCATCTTGGTGGCCACCGATGTTGCTGGTATGTTTGGAGACTAGTAATACCAAAAATTATTATTTTAATAGTCGAATAAACACCAGTTATTTTTTCAGATTGGTCGACTGACCAGGTATTGCACAAAGTGAATGTAAAGCAAACATCTTAACCATCATTAGCTTTAAACTAACGGAAATCTAGATATATAGCATTACCTGCGATAATGCTAATGCTGCAGGCGGAATTTGGCCACTGAAGATGCGGAAATTGATAGATGAAAACACTGAAGCTGATAGCCAGCTAAAATATATGCTAAATACCAAATTTGCCTTTAAAAATCTAAAAAAAAAACCTAGCTTTGCAAAAAACAGCTGGCATGTAGCTGAAAAAAATATTTTTAAACTTAGTTGAATGCCAAATTAGCCTAAAAAGTGGCAAAAAAGCCTTAGTTAGCCTTAACAGCTGGCATGTAGCAAAAATATTAGCTGTACTAAAAAAAAGTAAAAAAAACAAAAAACAAAATAGTCTAAATTAGCCAAAATAGCTAGCATTTAGCTGAACTATTAGCTAAATTCTAAAATAGTAAAAAAAAAAAATGTAAATTAGCCAAAATAACTAGCAGGTGGCTGAAAAATTAACCAAATTCCAAAACAGCCTAAAAAACTAAAAACAAAAGCCTAAGTTAGCCAAAACAGCTAGCATGTATCTGAAATATTAGCTAAACTTAAAAATAGCCTAAAAAACAAAGCAAAAAAAGCCTAAATTAGCCAGAATAGCTAGGATGCAGCTGACACATTAGCTGAACTCCAAAATTGCTTAAAAAACAAGACAAAAAAATCTTAAATTACCCAGCATAGTAAGCATGTAGCTTAAATATTTACTAAATTCCAAAACAGCCTAGAAAACTAAAAGCAAAAGTTAGCCAAAACAGCTAGCATGTAGCTGAAATGTTAGCTAAGCTCCAAAGTAACCTAAAAAATCAAAACAAAAAAAGCTTAATAGTCAAAATAGTTAGCATGTAGCAGAAATATTAGCTAAACTCCAAAACAGTCCAAAAAACTAAAAACAAAAGCCTTAGCCAAAACAGCTAG
This sequence comes from Oryzias melastigma, assembly GCF_002922805.2. NCBI lineage: Eukaryota > Metazoa > Chordata > Actinopteri > Beloniformes > Adrianichthyidae > Oryzias > Oryzias melastigma. Next base: position 14,016 of record NW_023417341.1, on the reverse strand, counting down.
CATGTAGCTGAAATATTAGCTAAACTCCAAAATAGCCTAAAAAAACCGTAATAAATGCCAAAATAGTCCAAACAGCTTGCAGAATATCATTATAACTTTCAACTTTACTACAGTCTGACTCCATGTAATATAAAGCAACGACTAATCGACTATTAAATTAGTCGTCAATTAATTTAATAGTCGATTAGTCGACTAATCGTGGCAGCTCTATTGGAGACTCACGTTTGCGACGGCCTTTTCATCTTTGTTTTTCACCTTTTCATCTGCTAATATTGAGAGGAAATCTGTGTTTCTTGTGTGCCCCCCTCCTAGCTCGTGGTCTGGACATCCCTTCCATTCGGACAGTGGTGAACTACGACGTGGCGCGAGACATCGACACTCACACACACAGGATCGGCCGAACTGGTCGCGCTGGAGAGAAAGGCGTGGCCTATACGCTGCTAACCAACAAAGACACAACGTTTGCTGGAGATCTCGTGCGGAATTTGGAGGGAGCGAATCAAGCCGTTTCCAAAGAGCTGATGGATTTAGCCATGCAGGTGAGACGATTGAAGACTGTGTCTGCTGCAAGTCCGGTTCTTTAGCACAGCTGCTGTGGATTGTTTGCAGAATCCCTGGTTCAGGAAGTCCCGGTTTAAGGGAGGTAAAGGGAAAAGGCTGAACATCGGTGGTGGGGGCCTCGGCTACAAAGAGAGACCAGGACTGGGAGCTGAAAGCTCTGTGAGTTACTGTTGCATAATTTCATCTATATTCCTAAAATCTGACAGAAAGAAATCTATAATGTGTTCACGTTGCAGGATCGTGGCGTCAGCAGCAGTTTGCCATCAGCCAGTAGCTTTGAAGGTTATAGCAAGCCGACCTCTGGAGCGATGGGGGATCGCATGTCTGCACTGAAACAAGCCTTCCAGGTACAGTCCATGTTTATCTCCTCATGTATGGGTTTTATGCCATAGTTACTTCTCTTTTTATGCTTTTTTTTGCTTTTAAGTCAGAAATAGGTTTGGTATTTGGATAGAATTATTATGGATGATCTAGAAAACATTTTCCATCTCAATCGAGTATCAAAGTCAAAGCCAAGGCCCGGGGGCCGGATCCGGCCCTCTGGGTAATTATATCCGGCCCTCCAGATTATTTTATTGCTATTAGTGGCCGAATGTTATCTTGCGCTTATTTCTAACTTGTATACTTTTGTCAAAATATATTTTAATGAAGAGTAAAATATTAAAAGTTATTTAAGGTTTAAGTTGAATTATTCTGGAATAATATTCCTGCTTCTTTTTATTAATATTTATGTATAAAAGTTACGGTTTTAAAGGTTTTAAAATTGGCATTCTGCTAAGCTTGTGAACTTTTTTGGCATTTACTAAGATTTTTTTCGGCTATTTTTTGCTAAAATGTCAGCTACATACTAACAGTTTTGGCTAATTAAGATTTTTTTCAGTTTTTAGGCTATTTTGGTATTTAGCTAATATTTCACCTACATGCTAACTGTTTCAACTAACATAGGCTTTAAAAAAAATTAGAATTTGTTGGAGTTAGGCTAATATTTACAAGCTAGCTGTTTTGGGGTAATTTAGTTTCTTTTTTTTTTTCTTTTTTTTAGGCTATTTTGAAGTTTAGCTATTTTTTTTCAGCTACATTCTAGCTGTTTTGGCTAACCTACATTTTTTTTAGATTTGTACAAGCAAATTTGGCATTTTGCTAATATTTTAGCTAGCTATCACCTTCAGCATTTTCACCTATCAGCTTCAGTGTTTTTAGTTATCAATTTCAGCATATTCGTCTATAAGCACTAGCATCTTCAGCGGCCAAATTCAGCTTACAGCATTCACACTAGCATTATCGCAGGTAATGCTATATATCTAGTTCATAAATATGTTAAAAAGTAACAGTTTTAAAGTTGTAAAAATCTAGTTTTAGAGTGTTCAATAAGTGTTTATCCTGTTCGGCCTGCGACCTAAGGTGTGTTTTGGATTTTGGCCCTTGAGTGATTGAGTTTGACACCCCTGTCTGAAGTGAGTTTGTTTCCCTCAATAATCCAGAACCAATTTTCAGTCCAAATACACCCAAGTAAATCCTGGGACCAGGAACCTCTCTCGGACCCTTGTTTGTACTACATTTATTTAACAAATTACCACAATGGGCTATACACACATGCTACTTCTGCATTTGATGTAAGGAATTTCCTGTTAGAGAATCAAAAGCAGAACATTGCATGAACATGGACAAGTCTTAAGAGTTTACTAGATTTCTTCTGAAGCTTCCTAAAGTCACAATAAATGAAATCTGAGTCCAGAAGGACATTAGGTGGACTATCCTGTATAAAGGATGTATGCTATTGCAGTGTTCATGTCAGCTGCAGTAATGTAAACAAATGTGTCTACACTCAAACATTCGACAGCAACATAAAAAACATGTCACACTCTGTTCCTAGACACCAGGATGTACAACAGGAAGCAAATTCCTTTCAAAAAGAACAGACACATCTTCTTTTAAACGCCTGCGCCCATCAGAATTCGACAGCTTGATAAGGAATAAAATGAAAATAAAAGGGATTTTGGTGAATAATAATGCCCAACTTCCTCTGTAACTCACTGTATCTTTTGGTAACTGTGGACGCTTCATGTCCTGTCCTTTTGTTTTTGTCTTTTTTGTCATTGTGTAAACACTCAACAACAAACAAGCATTTAAAAAAGCAAACAAAAGTCTGTTAATACACAGAATTGTTCTTTGTTTTTGGAAAATCTGAAGTTAGCCACAAGCAGAAATAATGTAGGACATATTTTCAGCAGAGCAGCAGGAGTTCATTAAAAATTTGCCACTTGGTTGGCATGGAAGTTAGCCTCTGCCAATGTCCCATCAGCCCTTTGTTTACGCTCTCTCCCGCTAGCCTATAGCACCTCACAAGCCCAAGCTAACAGTAGCATCTCAAAAAAAAAAAATATTCGGCAAGAAGTATCAGACCTATCCAGCCATATAGTTTAGAGCATGTGTCAAAGTCAAGGCCCGGGGGCCGGATGCGGCCCTCCGGGTAATTCTATCCGGCCCCCCAGATCCTTTTATTTTAGTGTTATGAATGGCCTGATGTTATTTTGCGCTCATTTCTAACTTGTATAATTTTGACAAAATATATTTTGTATGGAGGGTAAAATATTAAAAATGATTTAAGGTCTAAGTTGATTTTTTCTGGAACAATTTTCCTGTTTTTTTTTTATTATTCATACAGTATTTATGTTAAAAAGTAGCAGTTTTAACGTTAAAAAAAATTGGCATTCTGATAGCTTTTTGGACTTCACTAAGATTTTTAGGCTATTTTAGAGCTTAGCTAATATTTCAGCTACATGCTAGCTGTTTTGACTAATTAAGGTATTTTTTCAGTTTTTTTTAATATATATATTGAAGTTTTAGCCATTTTTTCAGCTACATGCTAGCTGTTTTGGCTAACCTAGTGTTTTTTCCCCTTTTTTAGGCAGAGTTAGGCAAATATTTACATGCTAGCTGTTTTGGCTAACCTAAGTTTTTTTTTTTCCTTTTTTTAAGCAAATTCTGCATTTAGCTAATATTTTAGTTGGCTATCAGCTTCAGTGTTTTTAGCTATCAATTTCAGCATCTTTATCTATCAGCACTAGCATCTTCAGCGACCACATTCAGCTTACAGCCTTCACACTAGCATTAATGCAGGTAATGCTATATATCTAGTTCATAATTATGTTACAGTTTTAAAAATCTAGTTTTAGAGTGTTCAATAAGTGTTTATCCTGTTCGGCCCGCGATCTAAGGTGTGTTTTGGATTTTGGCCTCTTGTGGGATTGAGTTTGACACCCCTAGTTTTGAGGCAGTTATCAGCTCAGATGAGGAGAATGAAGACGTTAATGGATCTATTTGTCTGTAAGTGGATACATCAGAATCGTGGAGTAGGAAGGCTTTGGCCTGGCCCATGGCAGTCACAACCACAAACCTGAGCTTTTTCAAAACACTGGTTTTCATCTAATTCAGCATGATTTGAAAGGCAGTTTTAATCTGAAATTATTTTATATTTGTCCTCCATCATGACAAACACAATTTTTATTGGAGTGGGTCTTTAAAGATGTTGATGTAAAGAATTTATTGGTCCTTTTTTGGCTCCCAGCTAATCACTTATTATTTTTTTTCCATCCAGGCTCAGTATAAAAGCCACTTTGTTGCTGCATCCAGCGGTCCTCCGAAGCTCAGCGCCAAATCCAGCAGCACCTCCGGCTGGACCAGCGCTGGCAGCCTGAGCTCTGTCCCAACAGAATCCGCCAACGGCTCAGAACGCTCTCACATGGCCAACTTCGCCATGGCTGGTTTCACCAGCGCCGGCTCCCTGAGCTCGGTGCCCCCCGTCCCCAGCAGCCCACAGCACAGCGTCGCCACCCCCCCACCCCCCTCCCCAAAAGAGAGCTCACGAGACAGACATGGGGAGGAGCGGGGCCGCCACGACGACAGTCACCGCCACAGCGACAGAAGCGATAGGCACAGCGGAGACGATCGCCACGGAGACCGAGATCGGGATCGCCGCGGAGACCGGGATCGGGACCGGCATGGGGATCGGGATCGCCACAGCAGCAGCAGCCGCCACAGCGACAGCCGCAATGGCGACGGAAGCAAGAGAGATCGAGACGACAGCAGGGGCGATAGAGATGGAGGAGACAGGAGGAGCGGAGAAGGGCGGGACAGAGATGACAGCTTTGCCGTCCCTGACCCACCAAAACGAAGAAAAAGCCGATGGGACAGCTAAGGGAAGATTAGCAAACGCGATAATATCATTTTGTGCTACCAACTTTTTGCTCCATAACAGAATCTGTAGCTGTAGCAGGACAGACGCTGGCACAAGCACAAATCTAAGAGGGTTTACTTTAAATCTAGTGAACGCGTCCTAAAAACCCCGTCAGGTTGATTAAGACCTCAGTGAAACCCAGTTTGCTCTGATGACGGCTTAAAGACGGCCATTGTACATACGCCATCCAGGCTGCTATCACTGTAAGCAATAGAGTTGTAATGAAAACTTGTCTGTGAATTAAAAAAAGTGTTATTGTTCATGAGCTCCTAACTTCATGTGTTGCTTGCCGAGCTGGTTTCCCAAAAGGTTTTCATTTAGTTCTTGTTATTTACAAATAAATCCACATATCAAGACAATAAAGTGTTGCTCGTCTTGTATTCTAGTGTTGATCCTTTCCGATGAAATATCTCTGTTTTCGTTAGGTTGTTAATCTAACTTTTCTTATGAATTCATAATCTTTTTTTGCCTTTTTTTGTTTATTTCTTACAAAAAACAATGATAAATATATGTTTTTGCTAACAATAGTCATTCAAGAGTTTCTATTTGACAGTGAACATGTTTAAAAAGGAGATCTGTTCTTGAACGCCACGTCTAAAATATGTTTTAATTCTGGTGTCAGGTTGTGGTTATGTTGTAATTTAAGGAACAAAATTGACCAACTTGCTCTGACTAAGCAATAAAAAACCTGAAATGATAAAGCTTTTACTCTGTTTTTAGTTTTGCTGCAAATCTTAAATTTTAGGCCAAACTTCAGTATTCATTTTAGTGAGAAGCATATCTGTTTGCATTTTCTTTTCAAGGCAGAAATTTATCAAACATTTACATTTCTTTAAAAAGTATATTTTTATATAGCTACCACAAAAATGTAACATAAATATCTCTAAAATAAAACTTTTTTTTCAAAACTCCTGCAAAAGTCATATTTATGAAGCTAAATTTGGGTCAAATTATTTCAAACCCAAATAAAACAAAATTTTGGTGTTTGGCCAAAAAAATTTAAAATGTCCAAAACTTTTTGCTATTCTAAAA
>NW_023417341.1:0-3237 GCF_002922805.2 Oryzias melastigma | reverse complement strand
AGGTTCTACCGAGACATGGAAGGTGAAAAAAGGGAAGAAAAGTTGAAGAACAGACTGCAGATCTGATTACGCTGCACTCCCATTCGTACCACTCAAACCAGTCAGTTGTCTAAACTCACACTTGGTTCATGATTTTAGAAACATCTCTTCTTGAGAATCTTTTTCCATTACCTCTAGAGTAGGGCTGCCACGACTAATCGACTATTAAAATAATCTACGACTTATTTAATGGTAGATTAGTCAGTTTATATTATATGGAGCCATCAGTTATGATGGCATTATGATGGCTTTTTGGACTATTCTGGCATTTATTAAGGTTTTTTAAGGTTAATTTGAAGTCTAGCTAACATTTCAGCTACAAGCTAGCTGTTTTGGCTAATTTAGGCTTTTTTGCTTTGTTTTTTTATTATATTTTTGAGTTTAGATACATGCTAGCTGTTTTGGCTAATTTAGGATTTCGTTTTTTCACTTTTTTAGGCCATTGTGGAGTTTAGCTAATATTTCAGCTACATACTAGATGATTTGGCTAATTTAAGCTTTTTTTAGGCTATTTTGGAGTCTAGCTAAAATTTTAGCTACAAGCTAGCCGTTTTGGCTAATTTGGGCTTTTTTTGCTTTGTTTTTTTTATGCTATTTTTTTAGTTTAGCTAACATTTTAGCTACATGCTAACTGTTTTTGCTAATTTAGATTTCGTTTTTTCACTTTCTCAGTCCATTGTGGAGTTTAGCTTATATTTCAGCTACATGCTAGATGATTTGGCTTATTTAAGGTTTTTTTTAGGATATTTTAGAGTCTAGCTAACATTTCAGCTTCAGCTACAAGCTAGCCGTTTTGGCTAATTTGGGCTTTTTTTGCTTTGTTTTTTTTTATGCTATTTTTGAGTTTAGCTAATATTTCAGCTACATGCTAACTGTTTTGGCTAATTTAGATTTTTTTAGGCTATTTTGGAGTTTAGCTAATATTTCAGCTCCATGCTAGCCATTTTGCTTAACTCAGGCTTTTGTTTTTAGTTTTTTAGGCTGTTTTGGAATTTAGCCAATATTTCTGCTATCTGCTAGTTATTTTGGCTAATTTATGCCTATTTTTTTAAGGTTGTTTATGGAGATTAGCTAACATTTCAGCTTCGTGGTAGCTATTATGACAAACTTAGACTATTTTAGTTTTTTAGGCTAATTTTGCTTTTAACTAATATTTTAGCTGGTTATCAGCTTCAACATTTTCATCCATCAGATTCAGTGATTTCAGCTATCAGCACTAGCATCTTCAGCGGCCAAATTCAGCTTACAGCATTCACACTAGCATTATCGCAGGTAATGCTATATTTCTAGTTTTTAAGTCGTTCAAAATTAATGATGGTTAAGATTTGTGTTTTACATCCAGTTTGCACATGACCCAATTAGTCGACTAATCGGGGAAAAAATAGTCGACTATTAGAATAATCGTTTGCGGCAGCACTACTGGGGAGCGTTTGTTTGCTTAGAACAGGGGTGTGCAACCTTTAACGCTAAACGAGCCACTTGGTCTAGTTTCTTACAGACCAGAACCCAACGAGAGTCTCATTTTATCGTTTAAAAATGCCCCGTTTTTTACAAAACTTTAACCACTTTAGTGTAATTTACCAAAATAAAAAACTTTTAGATACTTTTATTTGACTATGAATTAAAATGCAAATTTAAAGAATATTTCAGTATATTACCTTTTTTTCTTAGTTGCTTGACATGTAAAAAATCTGAACTGAAATGACAAAACTTAACTAATCTCTTATTTATTCAATTATTAGCATTTTTCATTATTGCTAAAGAGCCACAGGTTGCAGACCCCTGGTTTAGAAGTACAAATTAATCAGTCTGAATCTAGCAAAAAATACTTTCTGGTTAACATTTTCACTGGTTTAATCTAATCAATGAGTATCTTCGTGGTTTTTTAGGGTTGAAAGAGAGCAGCTCTTCACTTTTCTTTCTCTCCAAATGCCAGAACAATGATTCTGTTTCTAAAAATATGAAGGGAGAGATTATAAAAAAAAAGATCCTATTTTGGAAAAATGACTCAATACGTCAGCACAGATCCCGTCTTTCCTTTAAAGGTGTTCCTATAAAAGTAAAAGTAAACATTACTCGTCTTGTTTGAAGTCGTTGACTTTTAACTTTTACACTCCTGTTAAAAAAAATAATGTTTGGAATAGAAGAAGGATCCAATAAACTATGATGACAACGTGGAACTGTTTGCTGTTCTGGTGTCTGTGCAGCTTCAATGAAGAACAGACAACATGTACATGCACACATGCTTTTAATTTGAAAAGTTTTTTATCCGAATTTTATGTAAGAATGTGAAAGATTTGTGGCTAAAGTTATAAAGGTGGAAATATTCCTAAAAACATTGTTTTTGAAACAAAAAATGTGATGGGTTTGTACACAAATCAGGATAATATCGTACAATAACTCTCCTCCGTATCATTTAACAAACAAATTCTAGTTTATTGAAGCTCTCAAACAGTCAAATATATTAGCAATCCTGATGTTTTTCTAATGGTTTGCCTGGACAAACAGAAAGAAAACGGAAACCTGTGGTTATGAGGAAAGCAAACACAGCCCCACGCTGGTTGACATGTGCAGGTGAGATTAAATCTGAAGTGAGGGCTCAGAACGAGCGGCCGATACTGTGAGCTTAGCACCGACGCTCTGTTGCAAGACGATTTGAACGCTGAAAGTGTTCTTTGTTTTCTAAGATAACCACAATCCAGCTGGCTCGAGCTTCTTACACGCCGTTGCTCCACAGCTAAAAACTGTTTTAGGTGTAGCGATTATTTACAACCTCTGAGCGGGAACTCCTTGTTCTGCAAAACTGGCAGATTGTGTTCATGGTGTTAGTTGTAAAATATCTGATTATCATTTTGAAATAAAGAAAATTGGTGCTTGACTTGCAGCTGAGGAAAGGAGATATCACAACTACTTCCTGCCACATTTGAGCTGCTTGGTTGAAGCTGAAATTCATGTACATATAAGGTAAAGAGAGCGGATGGCATCGCCTAATTTAAAGTCTATCAAATGTTTTTGCAGAAAAATTCTTCTCACTGGTTGTGCTCCAATTTATATACAAAGCACCACAATTAATGTCATAATTGGAACTATTTTGCATTTTTTCCATTTATATATAGTTCTATAAATCATGGATTGTTAGAATTTTACAGTGTTGGTTTTGTTAAATAAAAATTGGGTAATCAAGCAACTCATTTTGGT
>NW_023417340.1:14658-16826 GCF_002922805.2 Oryzias melastigma | reverse complement strand
AATTAAGCTAATTAAAATATTGTAATCAGGTTTGTGAGCCAATTAGGACAAAATCATTCTTCAGATAAGTGCAGAGCTGTAAGCTTAGGGAATACTTTGATCATGTCTTACCTTTACCACTATTAAACTTAGCCTCTTCTCTTCACTGTTACTTTTCATGAGTTTTATTGGGGAAAATATAGTTTCATAAAAATACAATATCTTTTGAAGGAGTGTCTACATCCATTTGTGGCTAAAAATATATAAACCCCATTGCATTGAAGCTTAAGCTCAAGTGTATACAGTCTTTTGACCGCAGTAACTCTTCACTCATGCACGCAATCGACGTTCTGAATTCTTTTAAAACTGCCTCCAGCAGTGGCAGACAAGATGGTGGTTGAAAATCATTAGCTGGGAACGGAAATTTCACAAGATTTCAGAGCTGTAGCCACCTTTACTAAAACTTTTAAATGTGAATAAACTGTTTAATGTTCACGATTAGCTTAAAGGTAACCAGATAGGACAGTTGGAGGCTGACTCCACCCACAGCCAAAATTTGAAAATCCAGTCAGAGGAGTGGGGCTTGGGGGACTGGCGTCTTGGTGACTGTTACCATTACTGGAGCTGCAGATCATGACATGGAACTTCTGAAAGCTCCTTTTAAAGGCCCATTTATACAGGTAAAAAGCTCCCAAAAAAGTTGATTTAGGGTTTGGGTACCCTTTAAAATGTGTCAAAATAGGGTAAAAGCATATTAACAAAAGTATTCATATTTGTCAAACTTAAATTTTTAGAGCTTTAGCTCCAGACCAGTGTTTACGTTTGACCGCTGTTAACTTCATTTCTTTACACCAGGGATAGGCAATTCCAGGCCTCGAGGGCTGTATTCCTGCATGTTTTCCAACATGCCCTGCTCTGGCATGTTCTGATTGGATGAACACACCAGAACCAGGTAATCAGTCATTAGTAGGACTAGGATATCAGGAAATAATGCGGACACAGCGGCCCTCGAGGCCTGAAGTTGCCTATCCCTGCTTTAAGCGTTCAACATGACTTTGCTTATTCTGTTGCGGAGAGAAGCGGCTTTGCACCATAATATACAGTAACATTTTAAATTGGTAATATGTTGCATATTCGCGAAAAGCTGTTTTAAAGTGTTGCTTACCAGCACAAAACCACTTTTTTCTTCAGGTCAGCTAATTCAGTTTGATCGTGTTTGTAGGTTTTGACAGAAATACTTCAGGTTTAAAGCTTGAAAAGAAAAAAAATCATAACTATTAGCCTTTTTCAACCCAAAACAGGGGCATTTTTTGACCGAAATGTGGAGCACATGGGGGAGGGGGGTGTTAGATGTTCCGGTTTTGGACTTCCTTCCGACTAATAATTTTCAGCCGCCATCTTGTCTGCTACCAGGTCCCTCTTAACCCTAGAGCACTATCGCCCGGGGATTTTTACCCAAGCAAAAATATTTACCAAATTTTTAGTATGTTGCATTTTTCTGAGTGTCATGGGTCACTGGATAAAGTCTCACATGTCCCAAGAACGGGTGGACAAAAAGCCGAGTCTCCAGTCTCATTATATTTATATTTTTAGGATTTTTTTTCTCTCAAATTCCTAATTTTTCAGTAATTTTCTAGCATGTTTTTAAGATCTTCCTTTTTTTTATTTTCCATTTTGTTAAATAAACCACAGTTAAAAATAGAAGAAAACTACTTTAATTTCTTATGTGTCGTCATATTTTTAGGATAAATACTTTTAATTGGATATATTGGGTAAAAATTACCCGGCAAAAGTGATGGTGTAACTTTTTATAGCAAAAGTGTTCTAGGGTTAAGTGCTTACGCATTTAAAGAAAATCAGCTAACTGAACTTGATCCTCTTGAAATTCTCATTACATTTTAGATACAATATAGGAACAAATTGATTGATATTGTTACCTATAATCAATTTAATGAAAGATAATACATCACATCTCTTGAATATTGAAAATAAACAAATACACTATTTGTTAGTGGTTTATTCTTATTTTTCTTTTAAGTCATCCAGCATGATCAACTTAAATTACTTTTAAAACAAACAAAAAATAAAGTGAGAAAAACATCAATTCATTATAAATAGTATTTACACATCATTATTTGAATTTTTTTTTTTGCAAAACGGAGCAGAAAGTACCGTATTTTTCGGACTAT
>NW_023417340.1:6124-14392 GCF_002922805.2 Oryzias melastigma | reverse complement strand
AAACCAGATTAGTGGTGAAGATGGAGCTCAATGCTGTTGATGAACGTAATTATGCTTCCATGCAGTGTGGAGAAAATGCAGAATGTGACAAATCCGAAAACCTGATGGATTCTGTTTACAGTTAAACAGCTAAGATTGTCTGACTTGAACTGCTGCACTTAGCTTAAATTAGAAGAACATCTGCGGCAACAAACACAAAAACTATGGATGAAACATTTCTGCTCCAAAACATTTAACTGTTAATTCACTTTAGGATGCAGAGAATATTAAAACAAAGTTCAAACACCAGGATACATTTTTATATTACCTGATCTCTTAAAATCAGACTTGTTTTTTCCATTTAATTGTCATGACAGGTGAATGTTTCCTTACAATCAAAACGCTCTTGGTAAGGAAATTAGTGGTTCTCCCAGTGAGCTCTATGAATGTCATTTTGGAAGGCCTCCTGGTAACTCACAGCTTGACCTTAAACAACCTTTAGAGGATTGATAAAACGTTGATATTCCCAGCATACCAAGACAAATCTTTTTACGACTCATTAACACAACAGAAAAATCTGCCTTAAAGTCAAACTTGCTTCTGATTAAATGAGAGGAGTCTATTATTTCCACTTTCATTGTTCTTTGAAGGCTATTTGATATATCCCTTCCTAAATGCACTAAGTTGATACCTTAAAATAGTTGTTTTGATTATGAAATCATGTTATTATTTATTGAAATTTTGATTTTACTGTTACAAAGGATGTCAAATGAATATATTGTCTTTTTAAAGATTGCAAAATATTCATGTATTAATGTAAATGTTTTCATGTACATAGTTTATTTGTCTTCTCCTTTTTTGTTTTCACTCAGAAAAGTGTTAATAAGAACATTGGGTTGATAAGCGGAGGAGTATTGATTAGGGCTGGGCGATACTAAACATTTGGGTATCGGTCCGATACCAATCAACATCGCCAATATAATTTTTTTTTGATAATCAATTTAGATTTTTGGAAATAACTTCAGTTTTCTGAAATGTTTCATTTTTTACTTTTAAAATGTAATGTAGATTTTTTTTGTTTTGCTCTTTTAATTGCTGTGATCTTTAATATGTTTTTGCATTAAGTGATTTATTTAAGTGATTTGCACTTCAGGGAGATTATATACGTAGATTTATCATGGATTTTAACAAAGATGGTGCTTAGACAATGTAAACCCAAAGCCCACAGGTTTATTAAATATAAAACTTGGAAAGTCTCCTTATTAGGTCATTATTTTAAGCTCTTACTGAATTAAACTCATATTACGAAGGCTGTGCTTGCCTTTTGACTTGTTTTTATTTCAGCACTCACTAATTCCTGAAGTTCTTTCTAAACACAGCAAAAGTATCTCGTCCACCACTGATAAACAATGTTAGACTTGTCAAAGTATTTGTGAAGATGAAAAGACTCTGACTTTGACTGAAAGTTGAAGGTGTTCCGGGCGAAAAGAAAACTGAGAGAGTACGGTCCCCTGAGGTGCTCCTATACTGCTGACCACATCCTGAAACCCACAGTTCTCCAGCCTCACAAAGTGCAGTCTGTTTATCCAGGTGGAAGAAGAGTGGGCTGGATCATAATGAACACACTGGAGAAATCAGAGAACACCATCCTCACAGTGTTATCAAGTGTGTCCAGATGAGATTGGGCTCTCTGAAGCAAGTAGATGATGACATCTTTAACTTCAACACCACAGCTGTAAGCAAACTTCAGCTGGTCCTGAGAGGTTTTACTTGTTTACTTAGTTCTGAGAGGAACTGTCTCGCCAAGACTTTTCTGATGTGGTATGTCAGGGCAAGTGGTCCGTAGCATTTGAAGGCTCTGGACTCAGAGAAGTTAGGTACCTAAATGAGAACTTGACATCTTTTAGAATTCAAGTTTTAATGTATTCACCTGTTGTTTTGCTGCACAGATTAAAAGTTTTTAAAGTTGTTTTGGTCAAATTTAACACATTTCTTTATAAAATCAAAGACCAGATAGACAGTCACCCTGTTAACAGTCACTGTACACATTTCTTTCCTTAGAATGCTTCATGTAACTTTCTCTGTGTGGTAATTAGATGTGATTTAGGCAACAAATGTAACTGAATATCAATCAAAGAAAACAAAGGGCATTGTCTGTGTTGTCAAGGAATACATTTATGAGATACATGAGAAAATAAAAGTTTATTACCGAAAAGGAAAGTTCAGAATGGAAATAACTGTTTTATTTGATCTGGGGAAATAAATGCAAGACAGGAAGAAATAGATCACGTCCAACTGAAAGATAATCACTGGCTGGCTGTTGTCTGTGAACACTGGCACAAAAGGTTAATGCAATTGTGTCTAGAATCTCTTCTCTTGACACTGAAAAGTGTTTTATAAAAGTTCTAAAAAAACAACAGAGATCCATTGTAAACAGAGAAATAGGTTAGATCAGGGGTCCCCAACCACCGGGCGTGGATCCCTTGCCACCGGGCCGCGGAAGAATAACGGTGATTACACACTGAATGCAGTGCGCGCAGCGGGCGTCAACTTTCATTGTTAACTCAATGTAAAAACGCTATCTGCCCTGTCGAGCCTGACGTGGCACATCAACCAATCGGGCCAGATTTGAGTACGTGACATTTTCAGCGACTAGATCAGAGTCGAAATAAACATTCAAGATGGCAGCTCGATGCGAGGATTTTGGTCATGATTTTCCATTCATTTTCTCTATCCACGGAGGCCGCTAGGTTACCGGATACTGTCCCAGTTACTGTTGGGTGAAGGCGGGATACACCCTTGATAAATCGCCAGCCCGTTTCCAGAGTTCATTGAGGGGGAGTTTTTCCTCACAGAGAAAGAGGCTTTAAGGGCAGACACGTCCAGTTTAATGTAGTCTGTTTAGTTTAGTTTGGCAACCAGCTATTGTTTAGACATTATGACTGACTTTATGTTTTTGTAAAATAACTGGTGTAAATCCCATTGAGACAACTGTGTTGTAATATTGGGCTATATAAATAAACTGGAATTGAATTATATTGATTCATATTTAATTTGTTTCTTTTTAAAGAATCTTTTTCCCCACAGATGGAGTTCCCTAAATGAACACGTCTCAGTACAGGTATAAAAACATGAGCTGAACAATATTTCTATGGCTAAGCATACACAGTCCAAGGCCAGCTATAAGCAGGAGAGGTACAGCACATTGCCACTGGACTGTGAAGCAATGGAAACATGTTCTGTGGAGTGACAAATCACGCCTCTCAGTTTGGAGGTCAGTTGGGTGAGTGTGGGTGAGTTTGGGTGATGATGGATATAGGTATGGAGCTGTTTGCAGGTTTTCGGCTATTCTTCTTTCAGTGAAGGGCAATCGTTATGCTTCAACATGGGAGGACATTCTGGAAAACTTTACAAACATATTCTTATGGACTAAATCTTTATAAAGGTTATATAGCTATTTGTGGAATCCTTTGGCATTCAAGTACTTTTGAGCATAGAGAATACTAAAAGTTTGATTTATAACAAAATTGTAAAATGTATATTTTTTTTACATCATTTTGTCTACAAAGGCTATTAATTTAGATTTGGTGAGATACAGATGTTGGAAAAGGAAAGTACAAATAAATACATCTTGTTTTTCTCAAGAGTTTAGCAGAAACTTCAAATTCCTAAATATTAAGCTTTTTCTCTGAACAACAAATTACTCTCTGAGAAACAAGTCCTGCAAAAAGTCAAAATGATAAGTCGAGTTTATGTTTAGGCTGACCTCTAACTGTTCAAGCAGACATTTTCTGCATCATACACTGTAGGGAAGAAACAATACCAACTGCTTCCTTAGTAAATAAAAATCCTAAATGATGCGTTAAAATTTCACACTATATATAACATTTATTTAAGTAGATACTTTAGACTGCTACTATTTTTGATTAAAGGAATACTTTAACATTTTCTTATATTACCTGTGTATACAAGGTATTAAATATGTCATTATCCCAGATTGGTTATACTTTAGAACTCTGCACTTCATATCTGTATGTTTTATGCAACCTAAACTAAATCATCCGTCCATCCGTCCATCCGTCCATCCATCCATCGACAGGTCGCCTGTCTTTTGCACGTGCATTAGGTTCAACATTGAGGTATTAAAAACCTTTCTCTGAAGCTGTCTTGCAGTTGTTGCCATTCATATAGAAATTAAGTTAGTGAAGCATTGGATCAATTAAGAAAGACTGTCATTTGTTACATTTCAAATGATTAGTTTTTATCAAATTTAAATTTTGAGTTGATGTTTAACTCAACATAAAAATGTAATTTGATAAAAGCTAATAATTTTAAATGTAACAAGTTACAGAAGTTTTGTTAATTGATCCAATGTTTCATCTTTTTACTGTGTATGAATTCACCTCATTCTTTCTATAAATAGTAGACATTTTATGGTTAACATTAGTGAGTCTATTGCTTCGAAATCAAGTCATATTGCTTGTCCTAATCATACAAAATACAATTTGTTTTTATTTTAGTGAGTTTTTTTATTTACTTTGGGGCTCAAAAAAAGGTAAAGCAGATGTATAAATGTTGAAATCATGGAAAAAATTAAGGGAAAAATAAGCGCTTCTTCATGAGATTACTCTTCCGGGGCTTTTGCTGATTAGTGGGAATTTTGATCAAGTTCATCCAGAAACATATCAATAAGCCTGAAGCAGAACAGCCTTTAAAGGGATAGAAACAAACAGTTGATTTAACACAAAATCAGCTGTAAAATGAAAACCGAAAGCCAAACCCAAAGAAAGCAAACAGTATATGTGTGCTTAGTGATACAAATAGATGAACACAACGGTGAAAATATTTAGCTAACAAAAAATAAAAAAGCACGGCCAGTTTTTCACTTTCCCCTCAGTACCTTCCATTTACAAATAGCTGTTTTACATGTAGTCCACAGTTTTCTCCCGACCATATTGTCTAGTAACTGCTTTAATGACACAAAATGTAGACGAGTTTCTATGGAGACGATAAATTGTCCATGTAGCGAATAAAATATATTTGCACAGCAATTTTGTGCTCCGTTGACCCTGAAAGTCTAAGCCAGCAAAAATAAATAGATAACCAAATGAAAACAAAATACTTTGCTGCTAAATAGACCATGACTGCACCTACAAGTTTTAAAGTGCTACTGTGTTCATGTCCAAACACAAATAATGAACCTTGAAATGAAGCTTAAAGCAGCCATGCTGTTGTCAGTGAGTATATGAGGATGACGATTTCTGTCGGGCTCAATCGGAACCTTTGAAAGTGAAACTGTAAACATCTCGCTTTCTGCGTTACACGCTGCAGCAGCTCGGTTTAATCTTCATAACACTCTTGGTTTGTGCAATGAAAATGATCCTTGCTAAGAAAAAGGTGGCAGAAAGACGCAGACAAACACGGGAACATTAGTGGTCCACAGAGAACAGTGGGCAGGGCAATTTGATTTGTTTTTCACGAGTTTTTAACAGTTCTTACTGACTATAAATAAAGTGATGAACAAAAATATTTAAAATTTGACCCGCTGTGACAGTTTTACTGTTTTTTTAATTTATGTTTTATCCATTTTAAAGTTAAAAAGATTATAAATAGTTGAAAAAAAATTAAAGGAGAAGTTACCCTAAAAATCTTTTTTCTTTTTTTTTCCTATTTAGCTAAATTTAAGATATTATAAAATCAAAAACACCACCATAAAATTCACAATTATAAATACATTTTATGCTGCTTTTTTTGGTGGAAATCCTCTTAATGATTTTTTTTTAGAGAAAGGCAACCAGAGAAGAATGTTATACTGAATTTCTAGTAAAAAAGTACGCTAAATTTGTTACCATCTGCACTAAATTTAACATCACTGAACTCAACACTTTCCAAAATATGAGTAAATACAGACGAGCTGAAGATTAGACACCTGTCAATCAAATGACCCCACTGTAGGAGAAAATAGGTTATTAAATAACACAATGAGGTTCATAAAAATGGATCCTCTACAGCTGTAGTGAGTTTTATTTTAACCCCTGTGATGGAACAATCTCTTGGGACCAGACTGGAGGTGTGTTTGTTTCTGCTGTAAGATTGGACTGTTTTCAGTGGAGGAAATAAGACTCTGCCTTGAGTTTCTTGGGAAGATGACCTGACTCCAACTGCTTGTTATCCCCATCTTGCTTCCCACAGGAAGTTTCCTGTTTGCTTTACTTAAGAAAAATGTTTGTTTGAATCAATAAAATAAACAAATAAGTTAAACTGTTTTACCTTCTCCTTGAAGCTGAAACCAAAAAAATGTGGAACAAATGCAAGTTACAAACCCAACCTGTCCCTACTCTGTTTAGAGTGAAATAATCCAACTTCACCACAGAAATAAAAAACATATCTTATCTTGACATGTTTTTTTTTTATTATATCTCTGATGGAAAATTAATTCTATGTCTGTGCTAAACGTAATTTTCTAACTTTCAGGTTTTATGTAAGCGTTTACCGCCAGAGCTGTTGAAATAAACTCTTTGACATACCGTTCTGTTAAAGTGAACAATATGAATCAGCTCATTCTGACGAGGAGTAGTTCTGATCTACGGAATTTTCTTTTGATTTCTAAAATTTAATTTTTTTTTTAATGATTACTGTTTGTTTTTGCTGTTTTAACCACATATTTGACTGTTATCTATCATAAAGTTGCAAAAAGTAACTTTAAATATAAGCAAGACTTGTAAAAATGTGTTATACAAATCCTATTTATTAAAACCAAAATTAAAGAAAAATAATATGTGTGTGTATATATATATATATATATAAAATTTATTTTTAAAATTTTAACTCTAATAACTAAATATATACACATGTATGTGTGTGTGTGTGTGTGTGTGTGACAACAATTCCTGCGTTTTGTTCTTCCATCTTTTTACCAGCCTAATGATGATTTCTGTTTCTGAGTCCCATCAAATGTCACAGTTTAGAAAGTCTTTCAACTTTAAATAGTAACAGTCTCTGATGCTGTTTCTTAACATCCCTTTATTTGTCAGACGTTTGTACCACCTTCAATAGGCCGAGAAGACAGATTGCAGCATGAAGGGCTCAATAATGAAGGAAGGTTTGTCAGAAAAGCTCTGAATCAAAGAGTAAAAATGTGGTTCAGACATTTTTCATCATTTATACCTTTTTTGGGGGGGGCAGAAACAACAATATAGAACCCGTTCAGCTCAATAAATTACACAGCATTATAGATTTTTTAGCAACAATTCTCTTCTGAAATTCAGTTTAAACGCAATAAATAGAGAAGCAGCTTCAACCATAAATCCAGTTCAGAAAGATGTTTACACATTTCAGCTGTCAAAAAAAGGAAATGTGTTAAAACTGTTGCTCTATTTGTTTAAAAATGTGCTGGAAAATGTTCAACATTTTTGTCTTTAAATGTTCTTAGTCGCTGCTTTAACATTTTAAAAGGACGCTAATCTTTTTTTAAGAAAAATGTTGACCACAATAGCATTTGTATCAGATACTTGGGCTGTAAATACTGTTCAGCCTCTCCCTGTGCAAAGAAAAATCTAACCACAGCGAGAATCCATTAACCTCCTCTCAAATTGGCCAATCTAAGCTTTGTCAAGCCTGAAATTGTTGTGATTAAAACCAAAACTCAATCATGGCAATGCATAATTAATTTTCCATGCATGTTAATTCTATTATGTGCAGACAAGACTGATTTTAATCAATTGTTTTTGTGAAATCTGAGTTTGAGGACTGACAAAAGGACCATCCACTCTGCAGTCTTTTGAAGACTCATTTTTACAAGATTTCTTTCTTGTTTTGCTCAGTTATCTGAGCTCCAGTTACATACATCTTCACAGGAATCCCATTTTTACATGATGGAAATGAGCACATAGAACATGTTTCATCGCTCTGCGTCAGGGCCGTGCAGAGACATTTGGAGGGGCAGGTGCTCAAAGTTAAAAAAAGGGCACATGGAACAAAAATTTGAAGCACAGCACAACACACCTTACAATATATGGTGCTGATTCGTGATCTGCCTTTAATTATTATTCATTAGTAAAAATAATAAAAAAATTTATATGAAATAATGTGTCTTTGCATTTGTATATATTCATTTTTGATATAGCCCATATTTACAAAACACAGATTGCTAGCTTCAAGGAGACAAACTACGATTCAAAATTAACCAGCACTGTAACCAAATAACGCTAGATTACTAATCTAAAAATTCACTTTAAAATATTGAATGAAGGGACATTACAACAGTAACCAGAGCAAACGTTAACTGCT
>NW_023417340.1:1213-3917 GCF_002922805.2 Oryzias melastigma | reverse complement strand
CTTGATGTCCATTCGTGAGAGAAAGAGAATGCAAAAAGGTGAAAAAGCGACTGCTACCGTATCGAGGAGCACCATGTGTCATGACTATGCCAAGTCGTCTTCAACTGTGGACATGGAAGATTTTCCTCCTCTTCCTAAGACTCCAAGTAAGTCCCCAGCTGCTAAAAAAGCTCTGTTAGTTGCAGAGCCAACCACGTCAGCTCCAGATGAAGTCATCACTGTTTTATCCGAACTGATAAACAAGCGAGCAGACTCATTGGAAATGCGTGCAGATTCCTTGGAAAGGCTGATAAATGACAACTCAAAGAAGATAGATGAAAACACCATGAAGATTGAAGTGATAAGGAGAACCTTAGAATTTGCATGTAATGAAATAAAAGATACACAACAATTTGTGAAAGATGTTGACCAGCGTTTGAAGAATGAGGAGAAAACCGTGGCAACTCTTCAAGCTCAGGTATTGGAATTGGAGTCGTATTCAAGGAGGTGGAACTTGAAACTTTTTGGAGTCNGAGCCAACCACGTCAGCTTCAAATGAAGTCATCACTGTTTTATCCAAACTGATAAACAAGCAAGCAGACTCATTGGAAATGCGTGCAGATTCCATGGAAAGGCTGATAAATGACAACTTAAAGAAGATAGATGAAAACACCATGAAGATTGAAGGGATAAGGAGAACCTTAGAATTTGCATGTAATGAAATAAAAGATACACAATAATTTGTGAAAGATGTTGACCAGCGTTTGAAGAATGAGGAGAAAACCGTGGCAGCTCTTCAAGCTCAGGTGTTGGAGTTGGAGTCGTATTCAAGGAGGTGGAACTTGAAACTTTTTGGAGTCACTGAAAGCCCTGATGAAAATGTAAAAGCCAAGGTCACTGAGATATGTCAGAGCATCGTCGCAGAAGACTGGCAGCAGGCTTCATTTGGCATTGATGTTGCACATCGCCTTGGAAAACCCAATCCTAGCAGCTCACGTCCCAGAGCCATCATCATCAGGTTCTCCCAAAGATATTACAGAGATGCAGTCTGGAAGTCCGCTAAAAACAGCTCCTTTCTACGGGAAAAGAAGCTCCGCTTCGCAGAGGATCTTTCCACAGCTGTCAGAGAAGCCCGGCTGAGAGTGTGGCCCCTCATCCAAAAAGCCAGAGAGGAAGGAAAACGAGCTTACTTTGTGGGCAGCAGAGCCTTCATCAACGGTCAAGAAGTCAAGTAATAATTTCAAGATGGTTATATAATATACTATCCTGTCTTTACTATTACCTTTTTGCTAAAAGTAAAACATGGACAGAACTAACTAAAGCATTATTGTCCCAATGCCCACATGGAAAACACAAGACCAAAATATGTTGACATGGGCTTAGTTCAATCTTTCAAAATGTCTGGAACACCTTCAGTGTTCATAAAACATTGTTGAGCTATTGTGTTTTACGCACTTATTAGTGTACAGCAGGGGTCACCAACACGTCGCCCGCGGGCGACCTGTCGCCCGCGAGCACCACATCAGTCGCCCGCAGGCCTCTTCTAAAAATAGCACAATTCACTTGTGAGCTGCTCGAAAATTTTATTTTAGTGTGATGCGATATTTTTAAATCACTCTTGCCTTCATAAAGGATTAAAAATTGAAATATCTTAAAGCTATATTGTAACGACTCAACTGGTAAGTTAATAGTAGCAGGGACGCCGCAGGGACCCAAACGGCTAGTTACTCTTTCATTGTCTGGGGAGGAGAACGTCAGTGCCCTGTACATCGCACGGCACCGAACAGTCTCAGGCAGAAGAAGACCGCGAAGCAGACTACGTACTCTCACGTCCATCATCATCACCCATTGATTTTAGACTCAGATGAACAGCCAAACAGTATGAACCTGACTTCTGCTCACAGCTCCCTCACTCATGGTGAGCAATGTAACACACCCGAGATTTCCCACTTCCCATGAGTCTTAGGAGCAGAAGGCGGGGCTAACCCCCGGTTCGCCACACTATGTTCATTATTTCTGAAGCCAAAAAACAGCCTGTCCCACTATTTTTCTTTTTTTAAATCGTTTTCTCCTTAACGTGATAATCAATAGTCGCATTTCCATTAACTCTGAAATTTCGCAAATTGGAATTTGGATAATAAATTATCCAAATGGAAACACCACAGTTTCGAAAAAACTGGCAATTTTCGAAAAAAGAAATTGCGCTTACAGGAGGAAATAGACATTTTTCGCAAAGCGGAAACACTTTTTTTCTAAATAAATGCGCTTCTCGATATGAAGTGTCTGATCTGAGCGCTGCACAGCCGGCGCATCGGGAGGTCCCGCAGCGTCAAAGCGCTTTATAAATTGCGGGTCATACAGAATCGCGCAGCTCCTCCTCCTCCTTTCCTCATCACTTCATCTACAGACGCACGTTTGCAGCTTGGAGCCTGAAGTCTCGTGAGCGCGAGCGCCGTGACAGAAACTTGAATTTATGTTGTGGTGTTTTCAGACAGAAAAAAAGGTCCAGATGCTTATTTGCTGCTTTTTCATTTAACCGCAGAACGGACTTGTCTCTCTTCTGTGTCGAGCTGCGCTGCACGCGCTCTCCAGACAGAGATGTGACGTCACCCACATGCTCCCTTTCAGTGAATGAAATTAAAAAAATACTTGTTGTCGTTCATCGCCGTGTTTTTAAAGTTAAAGTTAAAGTTAAAGTCCCACTATTTGTCACGCACCTAAGTGT
>NW_023417340.1:0-987 GCF_002922805.2 Oryzias melastigma | reverse complement strand
AATGTTAAATAAATAAATAAATTTCCATTAACTCTGAAATTTCGCAAATTGGAATTTGGATAATAAATTATCCAAATGGAGGAAATAGACATTTTTCGCAAAGCGGAAACACTTTTTTTCTAATTAAATGCGCTTCTGAAGTGTCTGTCTGAGTACAGCACAGCGGGCGCTGTTATAATTTTGTTAAAAACATTTCATTTGGTCATTACCTCAAAATGTGACAAGATCTGTTGAGATCAATAAAGTTCTGAATATTGATATCTGTTTCCGAGCTTGTTGTCATTATTGATAATTGTTGTGAGAAATCAGTGTCTTCACATAGAGAAGTATCATTATTATTAATAATGAATAACTAAAGGCAAACTAAGCAAATTTATTATTTCAAACTGGTAGCCCTTCGTATGATTCAGTACCCATGAAGTAGCCCGCAGGTTCAAAAAGGTTGGTGACCCCTGCTCTAAAGTATGCTTTCAAAACAGTTATCAAAACACACGGAGATGCCTTTTAAAGACCAGTAGATCTACTTTGTTCCTTCGTTCTGTCATTTCCCTCTTCCATCCCTCTCACTATTCACCTTTGTCTTCTTTTTTTGTGTTTTGTTTTTGTCACGTTCTTTGTGTCTCTCCTTAAATTGTCTTTCCTTCCTCCCACTTTTTTCCCCCTCTTCCTCCTTTCGAATGTGCGCGTGTCGCCGGCGTTAGCCCGGGGCAGCCGCATCCCGCGGCCCAGTATGAGTCAGGGCTGCAGCAGAGATGCCAGCAGAGAGAGCAGCCGCGACACCAGCCCCGTACGCTCCTTCACGCCCCTCGGTGAGTAACTGTGGGACAGATACCCAGAGATGTGTGGGGGGAAATTAGGATGAAGCCATCTCCTGCACCTTAAATAGATTTATCTTCTATTTAATCAATTAAGAGACAAAAATGCATGCATCTAGAAAAAATGTTTCCAACTCTGCTGCTCGATCAGCATGAAATACCTATACAGGAT
>NW_023417339.1:15911-16770 GCF_002922805.2 Oryzias melastigma | reverse complement strand
GTTCGGTTTGAGCCGCTTCTTCTCCCGCCGCCATGTCCGCTTCTGTCACCAGAGCGTCTACAACAGACACTCGGACCCGCGGAGAATCGGAGTGGAGCTCGGGGAGAAGTGAGGAGACTTCCTTTCTGTTTCATTATTTTCTGGGAATTGATGCTGCAGATTTTGACCACGACTGCTTCCAAACAATTAACAATTTTATTTATTTTTATTTAAGATAATCTGGTGTTTTTGTCACAACAGGAAACTGGAAATCTCTTCAGGGAGATTTGCTAGATTTGCTGATGGATCTGCTGTAGCACAGGTACTAAAAAAGCTTTTTATTATTTGTTTTTTCCTGGATTTCAAATCCAAATCTCGGTATTTTAATAATTCAGAAGATTAACAAATCCGAATTAAATATTTAAAACTTCCAATACCTCCTAAAGCCAAGGAAATCCACTTTAAACTTTTTTCAGGTTCCTGAAAATAGTTGTACATACAGACATTCTTTTAATTGTGATAATTATCTTGGGTATATTCTATATATACACAAATTTCCTTTATACCAAAACATCTTTACTCACGTTTCATAAAGAAATCTGCTTTTTTTTAATTTGTAAATTCATCATATGTAATTCATAGCTTTTTGATATCCCCTAATTTAATGATTATTATTATGTCCATGTATTTGATTTAAATTTTAACAAGTTAAGATTTTATTTTGTCATTGTGTACTCTTCCTTTTATTATTGTTTACATTTCTCCGTGTTCGTTCTAACTGTAAGTGTTTGGATATTTTATACAGTTGCCACTAAATTTTTCTCAATTAGAAAGCTGCTTTTTATGCGTAATAATAATATTGAGAATATTAAAATACTTT
>NW_023417339.1:718-8722 GCF_002922805.2 Oryzias melastigma | reverse complement strand
TGTCCATGTGACACAGTTAACGCCACTCACACTCACATTTTCTGGACCTGTCCCCAAATAACATCATTTTGGAATTCCATCCATCCAGCTTTAACAAAAGTGTTGAGATACACAATCCCTTTCACACAATTGGTACTATATTTGGGTAATATCTCTGAAGCCGTAACAGCTAAAGACCAATACCTGGCAAAAATACTGTTATCTGCTGCTAGGAAGGCCATCACTAGGAGGTGGCTCATACCTGAGCCACCAACCCTCACAGAGTGGAAGGACATAGTGGAGGAAATCTTCGTCATGGAGAACATGACATTTACATTGAGACTGAGAGGAGACAAATTCAGAGAAAAATGGACTGCATACAAGAATCTTTCTGTCGTTTGATAGTACTGTTTTCCTCTTTTATTTATTAATATTTTCCTCTTCCGGGATTGGTTGCTTTTTTCATGCCAGGTTCCTACCCTTGTTATGTTTATTTGTTGTATTTTTTGTTTCCTTGTTTTTTCTTTTTCTCATATAAAATTCTGATCCACATGTAAGAATTGTTCAAACCCAAGTAAATGTTGTCATACCCTGTTAAAACTCAATAAAAACCTAAAGTGGAAAAAAAAAATTCAAAAGCCAAAAACAATTAATTTTATTTTAGGAAAGCAAAAAGTTTTGGACATTTTATATTTCTTTTTGGCCAAAAATCAATGTTTTGTTTGGGTTTCAAATGTTTATGGCCCGGATTTGTCTCCTTACATTGATGAACATTTGGCTTCCTGGTATAAAAAAAATGCGGTTTTAGTATTTTTAACAGAGTGGATCTGCTGTTCTGTTCTCTTTAGGTCTTGTGCAGCGTCACATTTGACTCCCTGGAATCCAGCATCAAAACAGATATCATCACCACAGCTTTAAGGTAAGATGGTTAAATTATTAAAGTCCTACTCCAACTGCATTTTTATTCATTTTAAAAGCGTTCCCAGTGGTCTTTTAATTATGATTATGCAGTTTTTAGCTAAAATCAAAACGCCTTTGTGTTTTTTTAAGACATATTCTCTGCAGAAGCTTAATAGAAATTTGCCTCTAAGTTGTGGGCGGGACTTAACTCCTTAATGTCTGAATTTATTTCCATCTATGATAAAAGAAATTGTTATTTTATAGGTAATTTGGTTTGTCACATATTTGAAACAACAGGCATTGAGGGGTTAAGTTAGCCTCTGGCTAATTTCCCATCAGCCCTTTGTTTACACTCTCTTTCGTAGGAGCACCGTACAAACCCAAGCTAGCAATAGCCTAGCAAAAAAAAAAAGAAATCTATATTTAGAAAACCAAATCAACTGTTTTTTTGAAGCTAATTCAAATTATGCAACTCCAGAAGTTGTATTATTGAATAAAATGCATAAACTCCTCTTTCTGATCATATTTAAATGCCTTACTGAAGTAAATTTATAGCAAATTAAGCCCTTTTTAAAGAAATCTTCGTTCATAATATATCCACTCTTTTCTTCCTGAAGTGGCGTCAAAGACAAGAACTTCATGCTTCATTATGAAGTGAGTGAAAATGCTATTTTTAAGTCATAATTTGTGTATTTATAATCTTATTTTGGAGTAAATTCAATGTTTAATCTCTATTTTCAGTTTCCTCCGTATGCGACTAATGAGATCGGTAAAATGGGAGGCCAGAACAGACGAGAGCTCGGACACGGTCGGTTTGGGTTTTCCGTTCTCGTATTTGGTTTGTTCTCGGCGGCTCTCGTTAAAAGTGTGGTTTGTGTTGGTAGGAGCTCTGGCTGAGAAGGCTCTGAGACCGGTCATTCCCAAAGACTTCCCTTTCACCATCCGAGTCACTTCTGAGGTGTTGGAGTCAAACGGTGAGTTTGTAAGGAATCCTTTCAGGGAACGTTTGACGGTCCCGACAGACGGTTGTAGGGTTGGTTTTAATTGTGTTTATTGTACCAGGTTCATCATCAATGGCCTCAGCCTGTGGAGGAAGTCTTGCTCTTATGGATGCAGGTACTAAAGAGAGACTGTGAAAGGACGTGCAAAAACTCCTAGCAGGTGTTTTGGTGCACACATTAACCCCAAGAATATGTATTTATTCTTTTTAATGATTTCTATTTCCTGTTGTACAGTTAAAGGGGTATATTAGGATATACCACCTTACTACCTTTAATGTAGTGCTTTACAGTCACAGTCTCATTAACATTTAATTGCTTTAAGACATGCTCTATTCTATTCTATTCTATTCTATTCTATTCTATTCTATTCTTCTATTCTACTCTATTCCTCTCTATTTCTTATTGTATTCTGTTCTGTTCTTTTCTGTTTTGTTCCTATCTATTATATTTCTACTCTATTCTTATTTCATTTTGTTCTGTTCTATTCTAATAGGTTATGTTCCTGTCTATTCTATTTCTATTCTATTCGATTCGATTCCTATCTATTTACATTCAATATATTTCTGTCCATTTCTATTCTATTCCCATCTATTTCAATTTTATTTTCATCTATTCTACTCAATATCTGCTTTCTTTTATGCCCATGTATTTATATTTTATTATTTTCCAGTCTAGGTTATTTTTATCTATTTCTATTCCTATATATTCTATTGTGTTCCTATATATTTTAATTCCATTTTTATCTTTTTCTAATCTTTTCTATTCTATTATATCTAT
This sequence comes from Oryzias melastigma, assembly GCF_002922805.2. NCBI lineage: Eukaryota > Metazoa > Chordata > Actinopteri > Beloniformes > Adrianichthyidae > Oryzias > Oryzias melastigma. Next base: position 6,065 of record NW_023417339.1, on the reverse strand, counting down.
TTCTATTCTATTCTATCTATTTCTATTCTATACTATCTATTTCTATTCTTGTGTATTCTATTATATTCCTATATATTCTATTGTATTCTATTCACTCGTGCACACACATGCACAAACTAAAGGACTTGTAATTAAAGGTCTTGTAACTTAGATTTATTTTCATACAAGTGTTGATAGCTGTAATTTAAATATTTTTAGGCATAAAATTTCTTTGCAAAATAACCAAATTAAATATGTATAATGTTGTCCAGGTGTTCCTATCTCTTCCGCCGTGGCAGGTGTGGCCATCGGCCTCATTTCCAAAGCTAACCCGCAGAAATCTGCAGAGATTGAGGACTACAGATTACTGACGGATATCCTGGTACAAACCGTCTAACTGCAACTGTAACCTACGACTGTTTGATTTCTGTGAAAAGCAGAAACCCTGAATCACAAATAAACTAACCTGGTAACTCACTGAGCATGTTTATGTGAGCGGGTGGCTTTTGTCTTTAACAGGGAATAGAGGATTATCTCGGAGACATGGACTTCAAAATGGCCGGAACAAACAAGGGCATCACTGCTTTGCAGGTGACTCAGAAGAAAAACTGAAAACAAAATGTATTCTTTTTGACTTTTTTCAACACATATGAGGATAAAATGATTGGAAAAAAAGAACAATGTATACTAAAATGTCAAAAGTTTTTTATTCCCTTCTTTGGCTTGTTTTTTTTTTTCCTTTAACATTTAGGCTGATGTGAAGATTCCAGGTTTACCTCTGAAGGTGGTTATGGAGGCAATCCAGCAAGCAACAGGTACAGAAATTTAGTACTACTCCACTAGTAGTTTCTGTCGCCTTTGTTGTAAAAATATCATTTTCATGTTTTAGTGGCCAAAAGGGAAATCCTTGGAATCATGAACAAATGCATAGCAAAGCCAAGAGAGAAGAGGAAAGAGAACGGACCAGTTGTTGGTAAATATGGTCATATTAACTCACACTAATTTATTTGTCATAACTGTGGTTTAATTAGAATTGTGTTGGAGTAGAAAACGTGCGGGTGCCTACATCTCGAAGAGCTCGCTTTGTCGGTCCAGGAGGATATAATCTTCGGAAGCTGCAAGCTCAGACAGGTATTCTAGTCACTGTGCACAGGTGGGATTTGGATGTTCAAAACGGTTTAATTGAGTCTTTTTGTTTGCTCTGAAGGCGTAACCATAAGTCAGGTGGATGAAGAAACCTTCTCCGTGTTTGCTCCAACTCCTGGAGCCATGAATGAAGCCCAGGACTTCATCAGCGAGATCTGCAGAGACGATGTGAGCCAACAGCAAAACCCAGAATGCATCTGTTTGATATATCGGATATGAGAACCTCCATATCCCCATCTCAGACCCCCCACCCCCGTGGCTAAAGAATGTCCGTTACTCATTCATACTCATCAAAAACAGTTCTGACCGTGATTTGTAAACATTTATTAAAGAACATTGGGGTATTGCTCAACATAAAGTAGTTTTTAAATTAGTGATGACACGCTCTGTCTCTCTGTGCCTTAAAATCAGGAGCGCTCGCTTCCTCCTTCATCAAATAATAGACATGATAATTACAATGATAATTATCCTCCGCCATTATCTTCTTTAGCATATCTGGATTTTTTTTTTTTTTTGGCCGTTTCTAAGTCTGATGCAATTTCTCCATGAAGGGGAATAGGAGGTGCTCCTCTCACGGAGGGGGAGTGCGGACAGGCACATCCCCCTCCGCGCTCTGGAGGGAGCACCGCGGAGCGGAGATACATTTAAGCACTGCAGCACCTACTTTAGACTAAAAAATGTATACATGCTTACATTTATACGTGCAAGAGTCTTGAGTTTTTGTGACGAACCGGAAGACTCACAAGACTGAAAAAAATACATGAATATGTGAAACCGCGAATTAAGAAACGCGAATATATATTCAATTCAATTCAATTCAATTTTATTTATATAGCCCAAAATCACAAAGAGATTTGCCTCATTGGGCTTCAAAATATAAACAATTGTTAAAAACTAAACAGACTACATAAACTGGTTATCCCTGCCCTTAGACCCTCCCTCCCGGTAAGGAAAAACTCCTAAAAAACCTGAGTCAGGAAAAAAGAAGAAACCTTAGGGATTCCCACATGAAGGAGAGATCCTATCCCAGGACGGACAGGCGATACCAGAACAGTTAAAGAAAAATTAGCTTCTACAACTACGAATCTAAGAGTTCATTCAGATAAAGCTGAGGGACGAGTGATGATGAAGTCCATAGTCAAGATGAAGCAGAAGTGCAGTCCACGACCAGGAGGAAAGATGACCCAGCAGGAATCACTCTCACTCAGAGATGCAGGATGGTGTCGGGGGCGTGGTCCACGGCCAAGAGTGGGAGCGCGGGCGATCCACCGGGGATCTGAAATCTGTCCCGCTCCCCAGAGGAGAGTGGGAAAGAAGAACAACATGTGAATGGAACTGCACCAACAAAAGCATGGAGAACTAAATACAATAAATAATAAAGAATATATATATACAGTATATGTGTATATATATATATATATATATATATATATATATATATATATTATATTTAATTATGTATATGTATTGAGCTTTAATGTTACTTCCCATATGCAGCAGGAGCAGCAGTTGGAGTTTGGCGCCGTCTATACTGCCACCATCACAGAAATAAGGTAATTTACTTTTGAGGGCCTTTGAAGCGAGCTCTTATCCAGCCATTCAGGGACTTTCTGCCCTGTTTTTAGGGACATTGGCGTGATGGTGAAGCTGTATCCGAACATGACTCCCGTCTTGCTCCACAACTCCCAGCTGGACCACAAACGGGTTTGTAGACTCACTTAGGTGGACTTTTTGATACTGCTTTTTGCTCTACCATAACTTTATTTATGGAGCACTAAAACTGCCTGTGCTGACCTAAAGTGCTATATAACCATATAAACAAAGATAATATAAAAGCAGCACAAAAATATATGAAAATTAACCAAAGACATATGTTTCTCTCTTTTAGATCAAGCATCCAAGTGCTTTGGGTTTAGATGTAGGACAGGAGATACAGGTTTGTGTTAAAATGGTCTGTTTTGTTACCACTCCAGGTTTCCTTTTTTTCTTTTCTAACAAGTTTTTCTCCTGGCAGGTGAAGTACTTTGGACGAGATCCAACAGACGGCAGAATGAGGCTTTCACGCAAGGTGTTGCAGTCTCCTGCTGCCTCCGTCGTCAAGACGCTGAGTGAGAAACAGAGCATCTCCATGGGTTCAAACATCAGTGATAGATCCGACTTGTGACAGGCTGTCACATCACCGCGTCTTCTGACTGACAACTAGGATTTGAATGGAACTTTCTGAAGAAGTGATTCCAAGAAAGACATCTGAACCATGGCACTATTGGACAAATGAGGCATCCAGCCGATGAGAACAGACGATGCTTTTTTTATATATAAAAATGTGTAGACTTTATTATGTCATGTATCAACAACAAAGCTTCTTATACTCCCACATATCTGTGCCTTATGTGGTTGTATTAGTACAAGTTTGCAAAAGTCAACTGTTCTGGTTTATGAATTTTATATCCATAATATGCTGATATTAAAAAAAAACAAAGTGGGAGAAGTTCACAGTACTTTTCTTTTTTATTTATAGTCTATGTAAATAGACAAGTACGTGGCATTTCTAAACATAAAGGTCATTTTTGGAAATAAATTCACTCTTATTCTGTAATATAACATTGGAATGTTTTTTGTTTTTTTCATATTTTTAGTAGTTACAGGACAAAAACTAAATTAATTTTAACTTCCACGATTTAGGGGGCTGCTGCTGTTTCCTTTCCGACCGCTAGGTGGCGGGATTCACAAGTTGCCTGAAGGAATAAGCCCCGCCCCACCCGCGGCAGTTGGTGCATGATTGACATCCGCGATGAAAAAGAGCACAAGATCGGATTACAAGATGGCGGCCCGTGGACGTTAGCTAGAAGGCCGTCAGAGTTGTTTCTTTCAATTTCCCAGTTTGAAATCAGACTGTATTTGGTTCTATAACCGTAAACGTGATATGTTCGCGAGATATATTCGACTACAACTGTAAAATCCAACCCCGACGCGCATGTTTTGTAACATGCGGGTGGGAACAAAGTTAACAGGTCGAGGAAAGCAGTAAACGGGGTGAGGTGATAGCTTGTTAGCAGCCTGCTAGCTCCGATTCGATTAGCCATGTCGGACACTCGGCGGCGGGTAAAGGTATACACGCTAAATGAAGACCGGCAGTGGGACGATCGGGGTACGGGACATGTCTCTTCTACGTTTGTGGAACGGTTGAGGGGAATATCACTGCTAGTTCGAGCCGAATCGGACGGTAAGTTCTCTGTTAGCATTAGCTAACTAGCATGCTATTTTATTTTTATTTTTGAGCAAACCTGCTCAGTTGGGCAGCATTTCTGACATGATGGATCTATTTATGTATTTGCGTGTCACTGCGGGTTTTTTTTCTTCAAAACTATGTATTTATTTTTGAAAACAAAGTCAGAATCTTTTTTTATGGATGGTGCTCATTTCGTTACCAACGACTAGCATGGGGGCCCCCTCAAAGACTCGTCGCACACGTTTACACTTGCTCATATAATTGACTATTCGTAGAGTGTGTTACTGCTAGTATTCCGTTATGCTTTGTTGTTTTGTTTTCTGAACTATTGCATTTAGCAAGATTTCCTTGTCTTATTTTAAACGGCCCATGAGTCCATTGTTGGGAAATAGTTCATTTGTTTGTAAATAGTTTCACGCCTTTTACCCGCTGAAAACTAAGCTATTCTGTTTTGTAGGATCTTTGCTGTTGGAATCAAAGATAAGTCCGAATACTGCATATCAGAAACAACAGGTAAGTTTTACATTTTTGGAAAATAGAAGAGTTTTATACTTGATTTGATTGACCCTTACGATTGAAATGCTGCTGCAATAGTGGAATAATATTGATTCTTGGTGCTTATCTTGTAAGAAAGTAGGGAATATATATTGTGTAATTAAATGCTAATATACCAAGCTTTTTTACTTGAAGTACTCGTGATATGGAATTAGGGCTGCCGCTAACGTTTATTTTAATTGTCGATCAATTACTGATAATTTATTCTTATTAGTCAACTAATCTGGTTGTGTACGAAGTGGATGTGAAGCACACACTTTACCCATCATTAGCTTTAAACTAACTAAAAACAAATACAATTAAGATGATAGTTTATTTAACCTTTAACTAAATGTGCAGGCTTAATTAGTTTATGGTGTTAAGATTAAATCTAATGAGGTTGACATCTCAAACAAGGAACTATTTTTTTACGAAAGCTTAAGTTTTTTTTTTTTTTAA
>NW_023417339.1:0-712 GCF_002922805.2 Oryzias melastigma | reverse complement strand
GAACGCTCACAGCTGTGTTCAACTTTACTACACTCTGACTCCATATATTATAAAGTAACAACTAAATTAGTTGTTGACTATTTTATTAGTAATACTAATTGTGGCAGCCCTAGCTGATACCAATAACCGATATTTCCAGCAGAAATTTGCTGATACACATATTTAAATGTTTACCACAACACAAGCTTAGATTTCCTGTTTGTTTCTTTATTGGAAGGAAGTAACTATTTACGGGTAATTTCCTAAATGCTACAGCCAGTGCTGAAATTTTTTCTTTGCTGCACGGTCCCGGAGGAAGGGTAGGATTTGATTCATCCATGTGACCAACGTGAATTTCCATTAGTTTTTGTGCTTGGTAAAACGTAAATAAATACAAATGACATCAGACTTATTTGAAATTCTGAATTTTTGTGTTTGACCTTTTTAACAATAGTGATCTCATGGGAACACGATTACTTTGACAATATGTCTGAAAACTTTCAGATCATTTATTGACTATTATGCGACTGTAAACATAAGCTTCCCAGGGATCTTTTAGGAACAACCTGCATCTCTAATAAAAATAAAGTGTTTCTGAAAACAGTCGGAACAATATTGTTTTTTTGTTTTTTTTCCATATCGGACTGATACCAATAAACTCACTTCTTCTAATATTTTTACAATACTTATACTGGTGCCGATATATTGTGTCAAATATAGTTGTATTTCTCAG
>NW_023417338.1:23563-28260 GCF_002922805.2 Oryzias melastigma | reverse complement strand
AAAACTGAGGGCTTTAACATTAGCCACGGTAACAATAGTTGCTTCATTTTTCTTTTAAATAATGTTACATTTTCTGTGTCAGGAACCGCACCACCTACAACAGAAACTTCAACATCATTGATTTCAACTTCTACATCAGGTAACACTGGGTCCTAATCTGTTTTTTGTTTGTTTATTTTTGTTTTGGAACCCCTTCATCTTCAGACTTTTAATATATATAAAACAATGGTATAAAGTAACTGCTTAAAAACTTGTATAAAATGCACGTTTTTGTAAAAATGCATACATCTACAAGCTTTAATGCATTTCTAAAAATATTAAAAAAAACATCTATCACAATTTCATCACTAGTTAACCCACCTACAACACCACTGGACGCAACTTCATCAGCAGCAACTATCACTTCACAATATTCCAGTCTAACTTCAACACCAATTACTTCGACATTGCAACCAATCACTGAAACGTCACCACAAACAAGTCCAACAACACCATTGGTCACTGAAACTTCAACACCAATTACTTCAACCATGCAACCACTCACTGAAACTTCACCACAAACAAGTTCAACATCCCCGTTAGTCAGTCTAACTTCAACACCAATTACTTCAACATTGCAACCAATCACTGAAACTTCACCACAAACAAGTCCAACTACACCATTGGTCACTGTAACTTCAACACCAATTACTTCAACATTGCAACCACTCACTGAAACTTCACCACAAACAAGTCCAACAACACCATTGGTCACTGTAACTTCAACACCAATCACTTCAACCATGCAACCAATCACTGAAACTTCACCACAAACAAGTCCAACAACACCATTGGTCACTGTAACTTCAACACCAATTACTTCGACAATGCAACCAATCACTGAAACTTCACCACAAACAAGTCCAACAACACCATTGGTGATAGTAACTTCAACACCAATCACTTCGACCATGCAACCAGTCAGTGAAACTTCACTACAAACAAGTCCAACAACACCATTGGTCAGCCTAACTTCAACACCAATTACTTCGACTTTGCCACCAATCACCGAAACTTCAACACAAACACACTTGACATCATCAGTCAGTGTAACTTCAACACCAATCACTTCGACTTTGCAACCACTCACTGAAACTTCACCACAAACAAGTTCAACATCATCGTTAGTTAGTCTAACTTCAACACCAATTACTTCAACATTGCAACCACTAAGTGAAACTTCACCGCAAACAAATCCAACGTCACCATTAGTCACCACAGCTTTACCACCAATTAGTTCAACATCACCACCAGCAACATCAGTCAGCCCATCCTCAACATTTTTGCCATCAATGTACACAACCACACTACCTGGTAGTACATATTCCAACCCAGTCAGTGGGACTTCAGCAACATCTCTGTTGTCAACAACCACAGCAGGTAATCACATGCACCTCAAATAGTTTTATTAGTCAATTCAGAAGAAATAGAACTGACAAACAAAGCAGCTGATCTACAAAAAAGAAAACAAAATATCAACATTACTTTAAAGCATGTTGTAATAGTTGTGCAGCCATCTTGAAGCAGAGTCATAGCTCATTCAAAGGCCTCTTCAGTCTGAAGACTGATGAAGCCACTTGGATATTTAGCAAGGACAAAGATCCTTCACAGACAATCATGTACAGCTGTTTGGACATAAAATTGAATTGCATTATGTTTTGCATTTATTTTTTCCTTTTCTCCAGTCTTAAATAACATTGAATTTATTTTTTAAAACTCTTTAGCAAAGACCTATTTGAAAAAGACCTTTTTAATCTTTAACCTATTTTATTACTTAGGAACCACTACATCTTCTACTGTGTCCCCCACAGCTGCAATTTCCACTGTCTCGACAGGTAATGAACAAATGCTTTACTTTTTAAAAATGATTTAAATGTGTTTAATATGTTGAATATTTGGTATGAACATATAACAATGCAGACACACAAAACAAATCATTTCATTAGTGCTATAACTTGATAACTCCTGTTTTTTTCACATCGCACTAAAACATTTTTTAGTAAATCTGATATTGTGAATTTGTGTTTTCATTGAGCTCCGACAGAGAGTATGAATCTCTAAGCAAACCTACAAACTCTGTTTAATATCAGCAATGAAAATAGGTCTCCTATAACTTCAGAAGAAAGGTTTTATAAAAAACCTCTATTAGTTTAAACATGCGATCACATTTTCTCACAGCAGCCAAACCAACTTCACAACCAGTTTCAACAACACCAGCAACAACAACGACAACAACAGTGGCAACAACAACTACCACCGCTGCACCACAACCTGAGGCAACAATAGTGCTGGTTTTTAAATTGGAGCAAGAATTTGACCCTGACCTGGGGATCCAGAGCTCTGATGCATTTATCGCTCTAGCAAGAGGCATTGAACGAGAAGTAAGTGTGCTAAAATTCCTTTTATTTTTTAAAATGTAGAGGATCGAAAGGTCTTATATATATATATATATATATGCTAAATGTTAAATGAAATACACCCTTGGAGCATGGAAGTAGTATGCTATGGCTAAATGATGATTTTTTTTTTCCACAGCTTAATGCCATTTATTCAAAGCTATTTGAAAGGAGATTCCTTCGATCAAAAGTCAGATCTTTTAGGTAAATACCATGTTATCTTGAAAAGTTTTCAGAAAAACATATTTTTATACAGCATACGTTGTATTGAGAATTGTCAAGTATAATTTAACAGTAAAGGCTAATTAAGGTTGTTAAAAACGAAAACACAATTTTTACCAACAAAAATGGTTTTCTGTTACAGACGTGGTTCAGTTGTTGTAGATTCTGAGCTGGAGTTCAATAATGCCACTTCAGTACCAGAATCTACTAATGTAGAGAGAGCCCTGTTGGATGCATACAACACTTCCACCTTTAACTACACCCTGAACACAACGAGTGTTGCTGCTTCAAGTAAGATCTCTTTCATCTCTTTTAGTTGCAACAACAAAGAAAAAAAGACTAATAATTGCATTACATTTTTGTTTTGGCAGGAATGGAAGTACCTACAATAACACCAGCAACTACCGTTTTTATGACCTCAACAGGTATTTTTTTTTTGTTGCATACTCTGTTTTATCTCAAATTACTACTAAAGGTGTTTAATGTGAAATGGATCCATACTGTTCTTTATCAAAAACATGGTTTCAATCTTTTAATAGATCTCAATACCATTTTTTTAGTTTAATTAATTTGTAAATATGATTTTATCACTAGTGAACCCAACAACACCGACAGTAAACATAACTTCACCAAATGTGATTTCAACCACACCTGCTGTCACTGAAACTTCAACATCCACCATCACTTCAGCATCAGTCGGTACGACTACTGCACTACTCAGTCCATCGTCACAACCAATCAGCACAACTTCACCACCACTCAGTCCATCGTCACAACCAATCAGCACAACTTCACCACCACTGAGTTCATCATCACAACCAATCACCACAACCTCAGAACCGCTCAGTCCATCGTCGCAACCAATCAGCACAACTTCAGAACCACTCAGTCCATCGTCGCAACCAGTCACCACAACTTCAGCACCCCTCAGTCCATCATCACAGCCAGTCAGCACAACTTCCGAACCGCTCAGTCCATCATCACAACCTGCCAGCACAACTTCAGAACCGCTTAGTCCATCATCACAACCAGTCAGTACAACTTTAGCACCACTCAGTCCATCATCACAACCCATAGGCACAACTACAGAACCGCTCAGTCCATCGTCACAACCAATCAGCACAACCACAGAACCACTCAGTCCATCTTCACAACCTGTCAGCACAACTTCAGAACCACTCAGTCCATCATCACAACCAATCAGCACAACTACAGAACCCCTTAGTCCATCTTCACAACCAATCAGCACAACTTCAGCACCGCTCAGTCCATCATCACAACCGGTCAGCACAACTTCCGAACCGCTTAGTCCATCATCACAACCGGTCAGCACAACTTCAGAACCGCTTAGTCCATCTTCACAACCAATCAGCACAACGTCAGAACCCCTCAGTCTATCTTCACAAGCAGTCACTACAACTTCAGCACCACTCAGTCCATCATCACAACCAATCAGCACAACCACAGAACCACTCAGTCCATCTTCACAACCTGTCAGCACAACTNTCAGCACAACTTCGGAACCGCTTAGTCCATCTTCACAACCAGTCACCACAACTTCAGAATCACTCAGTCCATCATCACAACCAATTGGCACAACTTCCGAACCGCTTAGTCCATCTTCACAACCAGTCAGCACAACTTCAGAACCACTTAGTCCATCTTCACAACCAATCAGCACAACTTCAGCACCACTCAGTGCATCATCGCAACCTGCCACCACAACTTCACCCTCACTCAGTCCATCATCACAACCTGCCACCACAACTTCACCCTCACTCAGTTCATCATCACAACCCATCAGCACAACTTCAGAACCGCTTAGTCCATCTTCACAACCAGTCACCACAACCTCAGAATCACTCAGTCCATCTTCACAACCCGTCAGCACAACTTCAGAACCGCTTAGTCCATCATCACAACCTGTCAGCACAACTTCAGCACCACTCAGTCCATCATCACAACCTGCCACCACAACTTCAGAATCACTCAGTCCATCATCACAACCAATTGGCACAACTTCTGAACCGCTTAGTCCAT
>NW_023417338.1:18414-23483 GCF_002922805.2 Oryzias melastigma | reverse complement strand
AACCAATCAGCACAACTTCAGCACCACTCAGTGCATCATCGCAACCTGCCACCACAACTTCACCCTCACTCAGTCCATCATCACAACCAGTTACCACAACTTCAGAATCACTTAGTCCATCTTCACAACCCATCAGCACAACTTCAGAACTGCTTAGTCCATCATCACAACCTGCCACCACAACTTTACCCTCACTCAGTTCATCATCACAACCCATCAGCACAACTTCGGAACCGCTTAGTCCATCTTCACAACCAGTCAGCACAACTTCAGAACCACTTAGTCCATCTTCACAACCAATCAGCACAACTTCAGCACCACTCAGTGCATCATCGCAACCTGCCACCACAACTTCACCCTCACTCAGTCCATCATCACAACCTGCCACCACAACTTCAGAATCACTCAGTTCATCATCACAACCCATCAGCACAACTTCAGAACCGCCTAGTCCATCTTCACAACCTGTCAGCACAACTTCAGAACCACTTAGTCCATCTTCACAACCAATCAGCACAACTTCAGAACCACTTAGTCCATCATCAGGACCTCTCAGCACAACTTCAGCACCACTCAGTGCATCATCGCAACCTATCAGCACAACTTCAGAACCACTTAGTCCATCATCAGGACCTCTCAGCACAACTTCTGATGCATTTACTTCATTTTCAACAACAGTCAGAACAACACTAGAAAGTTCAACTTCTGCAGTTGTTACTTCAAAGCCAATTATGTCTACAACCTCTGAAGGTAATTTAGGCAATAAAAAATAAATTACCCAGGACACTTGATCCTGATTGACATACGTTTTTTTTCTTTCCTTTTTTCCACTTTTTGTAACTCATGTAGCATTTATGTTCTAACAGTGCTAATAACCACTGGTATATTGTTTCTGATTCCTTTCATTGGTAACTACTAAGGAGATGATTCTCAAGTTATATATCTAGATTTTATAGTGTATTTGGTCTTACCAGTGACATTGACTGTGTTTGATGTTCTTTGTGTAATGTTTTTTTATTTATTTTTTTTTTTTTATGCAGCCACCAACACTGTTCCCACAACAGTAACTAATGTTACAACAAGCACAACAACCATCCCTGCTTCAACAAACCCAACAGCAACCCCTGCCGAATCTACAACAGTGTCCTCTACTGCTACTACTCTTACGACAGCGACCACACCAGCAACAGACCCACCGTCTTCTACAGAAGGAACCCTTAGGCTGATATTTCGTCTCACCAGAATCTTTAATGCAGACTATGGCATAAAATCTTCAGCAGCATACCAGATTTTAGCTTTGGAAGTTCTAACAGAGGTAATATTCCAACAAAGTAAAACTTTCTCCTTCAGCAAAATGCACTTTGCTTATAAAAAAAGAAGACATTTTAGTGGATAAAGGAAAACAGATACTGTACTATTTTTTCTTTGTTTTAAGGTTCTTGCATACATTTGTATGACACTTTCACTGTCTTTTCAGGTTAACAGAATTGGCAAGAAACTGAACCCATCTTCCTTCAGGCGCTCCATCATTAATTCGTTCACGTAAGATTTAACTGGAATATCTGTTTAAATGCTTTCCGTCTATGTGATTTGACTGGGTTTGTTGTTATCTGTATTTGTTACTACAGGAGCGGATCAGTGGTTGTCAACATGACTCTTGTTTACGCTAATCAAACTTCAGTTCCTGATGTGAACACAGCTAATCAACAGTTCCAAACTCAACTTGAAAATTCAAGCTTGTCTGTTGCAAACGGCAGTGTGTTTGTGGGTAAGTTACTGGAACATGCTTCATGCTTCATATGTTTAATAGTATATGTATATATGATGATGGAAAAACTCCTATGTTTTATTGCTCCCACAAGGTGTCGTTTCACTGAAGGTTTTAAAATATGAAACATTTAAAATTGGGTGAATTTGAACCCACACTGTCCCTTATAAGATTGACAGAACAACTTTTTTCCCCTAGTAAATGACTATTAACCACTTGTATATTGTTTCTGACTTTCATCAGTAACTAGTAACTGTAACTTAGGACAACTAACTAACTAACCTACATAATTCCAAGATAAACACAATACAAGTTTTTCCAAACCCGCTCAAGCTAAAAACTTTTTTTTCCCCTCATAATTATATACACACTAATGTAAAGAAAATAATTTCATTGCCTGCCTTTATGAAGCAAGAAACAATGAATAAAGTGTGTGGCATGAAGAATATTTGTTACTCTTTCTACTGCAGCCTAACTTTCTCAAACTTGTGAGATACATGTGTATGTACAGTATATATGTTTCTATACAATAAATCAGATGGGATTTATTCCTTTTTAGTAATATACGTTTTATTTTTTCTAGATTCTGCTGTCACTCCGACTACAACTTCAACACCCACAACAGGTAAAACAATATAACCACTAACGTTGTTTTTCTTTGGCACCTTATAAATTTAAAAAAATGTAATTTCATACATCACTGAAATAACTGTTTCCAGAAGAAGATTTGATATGATGTGAATAATTTTATGGGAAAAAAAAAATATTTCATCGAATTAACTAACAGTTAATGCAACTTTATCTACAGTCACTGCATCCACACCATCTTCCAGTACACCTATAACACCCACAAGTCAGACATCATCAACATCTGGTGGAACATCACCGGCAATTAGTGCAACTTTAACACCAATCAGTGCATCTTCACCAACATTTAGTACAACTTCATCAGCAGTCACTACAGCTTTACCATCTTCCAGTACACCTATAACACCCACAAGTCAGACATCATCAACATCTGGTGGAACATCACCAACAATTAGTGCAACTTTGACACCAATCAGTGCATCTTCACCAACATTTAGTACAACTTCATCAGCGGTCACTACAGCTCAATTATCTTCCAGTACACCTATAGAACCAACAAGTCAAACATCATCAACATCTGGTGGAACATCACCAACAATTAGTGCAACTTTAACACCAATTAGTGCATCTTCACCAGCATTTAGTACAACTTCATCACCAGTCACTACAGCTCAATCATCTTCCAGTACACCTATAACACCAACAAGTCAAACATCATCAACATCTGATGGAACATCACCAGCAATTAGTACAACTTTAACACCAATCAGTGTATCTTCACGAACATTTAGTACAACTTCATCAGCAGTCACTACAGCTCAATCATCNCTTCAGAACCACTTAGTCCATCTTCACAACCTGTCAGCACAACTTCAGAACCACTCAGTCCATCATCACAACCAGTCACCACAACTTCCCCATCACTCAGTTCATCATCACAACCCATCAGCACAACTTCAGAACCGCTTAGTCCATCTTCACAACCCATGAGCACAACTTCAGCCTCCCTCAGTCCATCTTCACAACCAGTCACCACAACATCAGAACCACTTAGTCCATCTTCACAACCTGTCAGGACAACTTCAGAACCACTTAGTCCATCTTCTCAACCTTTCAGCACAACTTCAGAACCACTTAGTCCATCTTCACAACCTGTCAGCACAACTTTAGCACCACTCAGTCCATCATCACAACCAGTCACCACAACATCAGAACCACTCAATCCATCATCACAACCTGCCACCACAAATTCCCCCTCACTCAGTTCATCATCACAACCCATCAGCACAACTTCAGAACCACTTAGTCCATCTTCACAACCTGTCAGCACAACTTCTGAACCGCTTAGTCCATCTTCACAACCTGTCAGCAAAACTTTAGCACCACTCAGTCCATCATCACAACCTGCCACCACAACTTCAGAATCACTTAGTCTATCTTCACAACCTGTCAGCACAACTTCAGAACCGCTTAGTCCATCTTCACAACCCATGAGCACAACTTCAGCCTCCCTCAGTCCATCATCACAACCAGTCACCACAACATCAGAACCACTTAGTCCATCTTCACAACCTGTCAGCACAACTTTAGCACCACTCAGTCCATCATCACAACCTGCCACCACAACTTCAGAATCACTTAGTCCATCTTCACAACCTGTCAGCACAACTTCAGAACCGCTTACTCCATCTTCACAACCAATCAGCACAACTTCCGGACCGCTTAGTCAATCTTCACGACCTGCCACCACAACTTCACCCTCACTCAGTCCATCATCACAACCAATCAGCACAACTTCCGAACCGCTTAGTCCATCTTCACAACCTGTCAGCACAACTTCAGAACTGCTTAGTCCATCATCACAACCAATCAGCACAACTTCCGAACCGCTTAGTCCATCTTCACGACCTGCCAGCACAACTTCACCCTCACTCAGTCCATCATCACTACCAATCAGCACAACTTCCGAACCGCTCAGTGCATCATCGCAACCTGCCACCACAACTTCACCCTCACTCAGTTCATCATCACAACCAGTCAGCACAACTTCAGCACCACTCAGTCCATCATCAGGACTTCTCAGCACAACTTCTGATGCATTTACTTCATTCTCAACAACAGTCAGAACAACACTAGAAAGTTCAACTTCTGCAGTTGTAACTTCAAAGCCAATTATGTCTACAACCTCTCAAGGTAATTTAGGCAATCAAAAGTACATTACCCAGGACACTTGATCCTGATTGACATACGTTTTTTTTTTCCTTTTTTCCACTTTTTGTAACTCATGTAGCATTTATGTTCTAACACTGCTAATAACCACTGGTATATTGTTTTTGATTCCTTTCATTGGTAACTACTAAGGAGATGATTCTCAAGTTATATATCTAGATTTTATAGTGTCTTTGGTCTTTCCAGTGACGTTGAATGTGTTTGATGTTCTTTGTGTAATGTTTTTTTTATGCAGCCACCAACACTGTTCCCACAACAGTAACTAATGTTACAACAAGCACAACAACCATCCCTGCTTCAACAAACCCAACAGCAACCCCTGCCGAATCTACAACAGTGTCCTCTACTGCTACTACTCTTATGACAGCGACCACACCAGCAACAGACCCACCGTCTTCTACAGAAGGAACCCTTAGGCTGATATTTCGTCTCACCAGAAACTTTATCGCAGACTATGGTGTAAAATCTTCAGCAGCATACCAGA
>NW_023417338.1:3298-12160 GCF_002922805.2 Oryzias melastigma | reverse complement strand
CCATCATCCACTGCAACCTCACCATCATCCACTGCAACCTCACCACCAGCCACAGCAACTTCACCACCTGTCACTGCAACTTCACCTCGAATCACAGCAACTTCACCTCTAGTCACTGAAACTTCACCATCATCCACTGCAAATTCACCATCAGTCACTGCAACTTCACCTCTAGCCACTGCAACTTCACCTCTAAACACTCCAACTTCCTCACCAGCCACTGGAACCTCACCATCATCCACTGCAATGTCACCACCAGCCACTGCAACCTCACCACCAAATACAGCAACCTCACCACCTGTCACTGCAACTTCACCTCTAGTCACTGAAACTTCACCATCATCCACTGCAAATTCACCACCAGTCACTGCAACTTCACCTCTAGCCACTGCAACTTCACCTCTAAACACTCCAACTTCCTCACCAGCCACTGGAACCTCACCATCATCCACTGCAACGTCACCATCAGCCACTGCAACCTCACCATCAAATACAGCAACCTCCCCACCTGTCACTGCAACTTCACCTCTAGTCACTGAAACCTCACCATCATCCACTGCAACGTTATCTCCAGCCACTGCAACCTCACCACCAGCCACAGGAACCTCACCACCTGTCACTGCAACTTCACCACCAGCCACAGCAACTTCACCACCAGCCACAGCAACTTCACCTCTAGTCACTGAAACCTCACCATCATCAACTGCAAATTCCCCACCAGTTACTCCAACTTCACCTCTTGCCACTGGAACTTCACCTCTAATCACTGCAACTTCCTCACCAGCCTCTGTAACCTCACCATCATCTACTGCAACGTCACCACCAATCACGACAACTTTACCTACAGTCCCTCTAACTTCACCTGTAATCACTGCAAGTTCCCCTCCAGTCACTGCAACTTCACCAAGGATCACTGTGACCTCACCGATCGTCAACACATCTCCAACACCAGTCACTGCAACTCCCCCACCAAATACTGCAACTTCAACACCATTTTCAAATACATCACCACTGCAAAATACAACCTTCCAACAAGTCAAAACTACTGTATCTGGAACCACATCTACTACATTTTCACCAGGTAACATAGGTTTAAAAAAAATGAAAAAAAGTAGACCTTCTTTTTTCTACTTAGTGTGTACCTTTTTCATATATTTCAAAGTATTAAACATTTGCCATTGCTAATTTATGAATATCTCTGACATTGTAAAATGTTCTTGCTTCTCTGCCATCACAGCTACTAACAGGACCACACCAGTCACAGCTATTCCTCCTGCACCCCCTTCAACCAATGCTACAAGTGGACCACCCGTTCCAACTACTACAAACCCACCAACTAAACCAGTAACAACCCAGTCTACCGTGACCACCACTACAACAACTGTTGTAGTCACCACTCCCTCTCCAACAGCTCCCCCTACAGGCAATGAAAGAGCCTTGAATGTTTCATTCCGTCTTCTTGACACATTTACATCAGATCTCGAGGATAGGACCTCTCCAAGATTTAAACAACTTGCTGACCTAGTCATCATACAGGTACAGTTTTCCTTTTTATTTGCATAATAAAGAAAATGGCGAATCTATTTACACAGATCCAGTTTTGTTTTTGGAGTGTGCACAGGGAAAGAAAAAAAACAAACAAAAAAAAAGCAAATTGAATGATTTTTTTTCACATACTAATTTGTACCTTACTTTTATTTATTTTTTCCTTGACATTTTTTTTCAGGTAAACATTGCGTGCAGAAGAATCTATGGAATCTTTTTCCTTCGGTCTTTTATCATTGCATTCCGGTAAGAGTGAACACATTTACTTTGACATCATTATATTTGAACTTTTGCTGTTGTATAAATGAGTTGTTGGTCATTGTCATTTAAAAATGTAACTTCCTTTCTTCATTTTATCACAGGAGTGGATCAGTGATCCCCCAAATGGGTTTGGTGTTTAGAGACAACAGCTCAACTCCCACACTTTCCAATGCAACAACAGAACTTAACTCTGAACTTACCAGCAGCAAAACTGGCCTCAACATTTCAGATGGCAGTGTTAATACAAGTACGTATGGTCACTGTGTTTGATGTTTTTTATCAATTTTATGAATTGTATGCCTCCACATTTGAAACACCTAATAATTGACACAATGTTTTTTGATACAGCCACCTACAATCCTTCCCCAATTGTACCTGATGCTACAACAAATCCACCGACTGCCCCTGCTATAACAAACGCAACAACAGTCCCTGCTACAACAAACGCAACTGCCCCTGCTATAACAAACGCAACAACAGTCCCTGTTGCAACAAACGCAACTGCCCCTGCTATAACAAACGCAACAACAGTCCCTGCTACAACAAACGCAACTGCCCCTGCTATAACAAACGCAACAACAGTCCCTGTTGCAACAAACGCAACTGCCCCTGCTATAACAAACGCAACAACAGTCCCTGCTACAACAAACGCAACTGCCCCTGCTATAACAAACGCAACAACAGTCCCTGTTGCAACAAACGCAACTGCCCCTGCTATAACAAACGCAACAACAGTCCCTGCTACAACAAACGCAACTGCCCCTGCTATAACAAACGCAACAACAGTCCCTGTTGCAACAAACGCAACTGCCCCTGCTATAACAAACGCAACAACAGTCCCTGCTACAACAAACGCAACTGCCCCTGCTATAACAAACGCAACAACAGTCCCTGTTGCAACAAACGCAACTGCCCCTGCTATAACAAACGCAACAACAGTCCCTGCTACAACAAACGCAACTGCCCCTGCTATAACAAACGCAACAACAGTCCCTGTTGCAACAAACGCAACTGCCCCTGCTATAACAAACGCAACAACAGTCCCTCTTGCAACAAACGCAACAACAGTCCCTGTTGCAACAAACGCAACAACGGTTCCTGCTATAACAAACGCAGCAACGGTTCCTGCCACAACAAACGCAACAACGGTCCCTGCTATAACAAATTCAACAACAGCACCCACACCTACTACTCCACCAACAGTCACCACCAAAACTACCGTGACCACCAGTACAACTGTTGCAGTCACCACTCCCTCCCCAACAGCTCCCCCTACAGGCAATGAAAGAGCCTTGAATGTTTCATTCCGTCTTCTTGACACATTTACATCAGATCTTGAGGATAGGACCTCTCCAAGATTTAAACAACTTGCTGACCTAGTCATCATACAGGTACAGTTTTCCTTTTTTATTTGCATAATAAAAAAAATTATGAATCTATTTTACACAGATCCAGTCTTGTTTTTGGAGTGTGCAGAGAAAAAAAAAAAAAAAGAAATCATAGTTGATTCTTTTTCTTTTCTGCATTTGGACATACTAATTTGGGCCTTCCTTTTATTTATTTTTTTTTCTTGACATGTTGTTTCAGGTAAACATTGCGTGCAGAAGAATCTATGGAATCTTTTTCCTTCGGTCTTTTATCATTGCATTCCGGTAAGAGTGAACACATTTACTTTGACATCATTATATTTGAACTTTTGCTGTTGTATAAATGAGTTGTTGGTCATTGTCATTTAAAAATGTAACTTCCTTTCCTCATTTTATCACAGGAGTGGATCAGTGATCACCCAAATGGGTTTGGTGTTTCAAGACAACAGCTCAACTCCCACACTTTCCAATGCAACAACAGAACTTAACTCTGAACTTACCAGCAGCAAAACTGGCCTCAACATTTCAGATGGCAGTGTTAATACAAGTACGTATGCAATAAAATTCACTTTGTTTTTGTAATTTTAATAAATTGTATGCCATATTTGATTGTTGTAATAATTGTGATATTGTTTTTGATGCAGCCATCTACAATGCTCCTGCACCTGTAACTAATGTTACGACGAACACAACAACCGTCCCTGCTGCAACAAATGCAACGACAGTCGCCACAACAGTAACCACTGCAGTGTCCTCTACTGCTACTACTCTTACGACAGCGACTACACCAGCAACAGACCCTCCAACTTCTACAGAAGGAACCCTTTGGCTTAGATTTCGTCTCATCAGAAACTTTATCTTAGACTACGGCATAATTACTTCACAGGCTTACAAGACTCTAGCTTTAGAAGTTCTCACAGAGGTAATATTTCAACAAAGTAAAAATTTCTTTCATGGCAAACTGTCATTTACTAATTGAAAAAAAACAATTTTAGTGGACAAAGGAAAAAAGATAATGTATTGTTTTCTCTTTGTTTTAAGGTTTTAAGGTTCTTGCATACATTTGTCTGACACTTTCATTGTCTTTTCAGGTTAACAGAATTGGCAAAAATCTGAACCCATCTTCCTATAGGCGCTCCATCATTAATTCGTTCACGTAAGATTTGACTGGAATAACTGTTTAAACGCTTTCAATCTATGTTATTTGACTGGGCTTATTGAAAATGTTATCTGTGTTTGTTACTACAGGAGTGGATCAGTGGTTGTCAACATGACTCTTGTTTACTCTGATAAAGCTTCAGTTCCTGATGTGACCACAACTAATCGACTGTTCCAAACTGAACTTGAAAAATCATCCTTGAATATTGTAAATGGCAGTGTGATTGTGGGTAAGTTACTGCAACATGCTTTATGCATATGTTTCATGGCTATTGTATAGAAGATAATGGTGGAAACTATAAAAATAGCAAATGGGAATTACTTCTTCACTTTGAGTGATAATAAAGTCTAAAGGTTGACCTGAATTAACCAAATGATCTTTTCTGAAATGTTTCAGAGTCAACAACAACATCAAGCAGTCCTCCTCGACCCACCATGGGCACACTGGCCATCTTTTCACTCACTATGCTGGCTGTGGCACAGATGCTCATCAGCTCATAAAACCCAAAGCTTTGACATCCACCAACTAAGCCCACAGCCTTTTTTTTAAATGTACAAAAGAGCAGAAGGAAAATGTGTGCATTGTGAACTTTGCATCAGCAGCATATGGTAAAGGGATGAATGCAATTAGTCAGAAATCATGACAAATTAACAGTATTTTTCCAGATTTGATATCACATGCTATTTTATGTTACTAATCAGTTCTCTGTGATAACAACAAAAAAAGTAGTTCACTTTGTGTGTTAAATTTTTGTTTTGAGAATGGAAGTTTTTTCATTGAAAAAAAATGCACATGTATCAATGAAAATGAACAACATATTTATTTCTTATTTAAAAGGGCTTTGCAGTTAACTATTTAAATGTATTGTGCACTCTGAACGAGAACAGAAGTTTAGGTTTGGATGTAGATTTCAACCGAAATCAAACAACTGACTTTTAAAAACCTGGGATTCCCATGGCATCTTAGAATACTGTTTACTTTGCTGTTTTCAAATATTTATTTTGAACTACATCCATAAAAATGTCAATAGGTTATTATTAAGAGATTATGTGAGCAAATAGTTTTGAATGTATTGCTTTTGCAGGATCAAAGCAGTTTTGAAAGAATGTGCACTGCCTTTAAATCAGGTATTTTCTGCTAGTCTAAAATGTCTGTGTACTGTTATTATAGTTATTTGTAAGCGTTTTCTTCATTACCAGATTCTACTAAATTATTTCTGTATATGCCTTATTGAGAGGGGGGGGTATTCAAACTGTATTATTAATCAACAGAGCAATTAAAAAGCATTAAAAAAACTTGTTTGTATTTGTTTTTTTATGGTTTCTATGCAACTTTTTTCAAACAAAATTCTTTTTCAAGAAACTTTAATTTCAATATGTTTTGAGTAGTCAGAGCACCTTGCTTATGACACCACATCTGGAAAAAAAAGGTCCTGAAATATTTATTATCATAGTATTTATCAACAAGGCAAATAGTAATGTCCTGCTTGTTAAGTTCTTGAAAAATTGGGCATTCAGTAATTTACTCAGTCACAAGATCATGTTTCAAAACTATAATTAATCTGTTACTCAAAAAGGAGAGTGAATGCATCTTTATTTGGGTGAACCTGTATTTGAGGAATTAGGAGCTTCTTTGAACACTAAAAACAGATAATAATGGAACAAATGCATGGGACAAGAAAACACCTGACTTTTACTCATCCATCTATTTTCTTATCATGGGTCGCGGGGCTGCTAGAGCATGTCCCGGTTACTGGTGGGCAAAGGCAGGTTACACCCTGAACACGTCGCCAGTCTGTCCAGGCCACACAAGCACTCCCACACACATGTACATCATTTTTTTCACAGTTGCTATATGGCTGCAGGAGGTCAAAACCAAAATTACAGAGACTCAGTTCATGCTCAAAACCTGACAGCAGCAGTGACTAATATAGAGAATGAATATAATGTCATTTCATGGGTCGCACCACCTCAAGGCGCTGTACATAGGACACGTAAAAAAAAAATTTAAACATTTAAAAACAAACAAGTGTCCATTGTAGCCCATTCCACCCCAGCCCCGCCCGACACTCATGAACCCTGACCCTAAAAAAAAATATTCCTAAAGATAACCATGGCTTTGCTCTGCTATGTAGAAATGTTAATGTTGGGATCTACTTAATCTCGGGGGACTAGTCACACGTATGGAGCACTGCTACGGCTCCCACCAAAACTAGGAGGGCAGAGGGCCCAAACCACAGCTATTAAACCACGTGGCAGATCCGTGCCCGCTCCAGTCAAAGTGAGCACCGCAACAACCAGGCCCTAAAGCATGGCCAGCAAAACTCCTGAACAAAGAGGAACCCATGAGCTTAAAAAAAAAACATCAAGAGCAAGTGCAATTCAATAACTAAAAGAGAAAACTATGACAAGAATAATATAAGAATAAAATTCCGCCATCAATGTGTGAATGTCTGAGTATATGGGACTGTAAAGTGGTTTGGGCCTTCAAAGAAGGTAGAAAAGAATTATACAAGTAGATGCCATTTACCATCATGTGATAGGAGATTGTCCTATCTCATGCATGTATGTCCACAAAAATGACCTGACAAGGACATTACGTTTATCCATGTAAAGAATAATGTACTTAAAAGAAAAGAATACATCTAATGAATAATATGTTCTCCATAATTCAATTTCAGTAGAGCAGATATAATATTTGCAAAAATATCAGCTTTAAAAATGTTAAAATTTTACAACACAGAATGACTTTATTGCTTTGTTTCATCATTAGGTTAAGATTAACATGAGTCAAAAAAATGCACCAATGGTAATGTAATGAGTAATCAAATTAGATTGATCAATTTAGTCATGCCTGAATCATTGTTGTCTATCTTATAAACAAAAGAGCAGATGTGCAGCAGTCTGTAAAGGACCATTTCATTACACATATGAATGAGTGGTCGGATAAAACATCAGTTATTAGGCTTTCTGTTGCACCCCTCATTAAAATTTCCCCCATGTTTAATTAGAACACATCCGCCACACTTCAAGTACGTCTGTCACTGGCCCATGCCCAAGATACTGTAGCTCTGCAGCATTGGTTTGGTCGATTGCATACAGGGGATAGACACTAATTGCTGTTTTATGTGTGGGTAAAAAGTTGCTCAGACGGGTTGCCATGACAAATAACCCATCATTTTTTTCGGTATTATTTTTTTTTTTTCATTTTGACAATCTGCTGGCAAAAATGGAACATGTTATTCATCCCAACTATGGGTGTAAAATCACATAAAAATAGAAGGAACCTGGTCATCTTAATAATCTTAATTATTATAAAGACATAAATGTTGATGTATACATATCTAAAGACCAAATCACACCAGATACAACCTATAAACATTTTATGGGTGCAATCAAAAATGTTCCTTAGCCTATAGGAAAATCTGACGTATCAAAACTTGCAGTACTTCAAATGATTGCTGGAGGCTGGTTCAGAATGCAATAATTTCCCACTAACCCTCTGTTAAAAATTTACTACTTTGCACCAAAAATAAACATATGTACAGCCTAGTTTAAAAAACTTCTTGAATTGAAAAAAATATATATTAAAAATGCCTTTTTGACCTTAAGAGTACAGTTTCAAAACATAAATTTCATAATGCACATATAACATTTGTTGGGCATTTCATAGAATAAGTTACTTGCTCAATATTACATCATGTGAGAATACATTTTTTTGTTACATTCTATTTTTTAAGAGTTTGAAGCCTATTTAGTTAAGTTACTCAGTGCTTTTTTCCTTTTTTTCTAGTGTGAGAATGTGACTATTGTAAAAAATATACGTTCATGATTTTTTTTTCTTTTTTTTTGTAATCATCCAGTTGATCAAAGCTGCATTGTAATAATAACTTTACATTTTCTTGTATTATTGGCACATTTAAAATATTTACCAAAACATAGAGTGTGTCATCAGAAAAAGGGAAAATGTTAACCTCCCTCATCGCTACAGTCATTAAAAATCACTTAAAGGGGAGTTGGCACCAAACTGTATTTCATTACCAGGGTTATTGTTGCATGCACTCATTACCTCCCACCTCGCTCATCGCTTCACCCCATCCAAAACCAGCCTCGCTGGAACTGCTATGGTACACAACCAAGAGCATACAGACACCTCTTTTTTATTCAGGTAAGTCTCACAGATTCAAGGGTTTTTCTTTAAACCTCTCAATTGAATGTTATCATTTGAAAAAAAAAAAATAATTGTAAAAGTGTTTTTTTTGTTTTTGTTTAGAAATCTGAAATTAGTCATCAGTAACAGATATATTTTTGGTAGCTTCTTTGTGAAACATTAAAATATTTTTTTTAGAAATGTGCTTTCAGTAGAGATTTTCAGATGCTGTAATAGAACTTTCCTAAATGTTTTGTGTATTATATTCATTTTTTCCACTGATTTCTGACTGCATTACATCAAATAAACCAGTTAAATTTGACACATCTATGCCTGGACTACAATTCCACAAGGGTAAGAGAAACAACTTTTAAAAGAGCT
>NW_023417338.1:0-2007 GCF_002922805.2 Oryzias melastigma | reverse complement strand
ATTGAATGAAAAAACTTCCTACTGCAGTTTAAAGTTAAAAAGCTTAAGTGCATACTGTTTGCAGTTTGTAAGATAGGGTTTTTTTTTTAAATAATAAAAGATTCATCGGAAATTATCGTAAAACAGAGTTCAATCATTTGTGATTCAAAGCTGGTAAACCCTCAAGGACTCTCTTTCTGGTAATGGGCTCCAAATACAAAATTGAAAACAACTAATAAGCTGAAACAGAACAACATGTGAGTTTCTACTCCTGGTTGGTTTGTGAAGCAATTCGCTCTTAGACTACCTTGGAAAAATGTGCTTTAAGCTGTTTAAACTGAACTTTTCTTACTGAATGTGTGTTTTGGACAGGTTTGACCTGACCATGGACAACAGCAGCCTGGATTGGCATGAAGGTACCAACGGATCTGAACTTCAGTCCTGCACCACACTAAGGAGCCCATTCTCCCGCATTTTTCTGTACAGCTTCTTCACCATTGGCATCGTCTCCACGGTGGTGGGAAACTTCCTGGTTGTCTTGTCGATCGCCTACTTCAAGCAGCTGCAGTCTCCCACGAACTCTTTTGTTATGTCACTCGCGGTGGCTGACTGCTTCGTCGGCCTCGTCGTGATGCCGTACAGCATGATCCGAACCGTGGAGGGATGCTGGTACTTCGGCTCCCTCTTCTGTAAGATCCACTCCAGCCTGGACGTCATGCTGTGTACCGCTTCTATATTCCACCTCAGCTGCATTGCATTCGACCGCTTTTATGCCGTCTGCAACCCCCTCATTTACTCCTTAAAGATGTCTCACTCCAGGGTGGCTCTGCTCATAGCCGTTTGTTGGGCCGTTCCAATGCTCATTTCCTTCGGCCCTATAATGCTCGATCTTCACATTGCTAGCGTAGACTTCCCATTTCCGGAGGATTTATGCGTGTTCTTGGTCAGCCGCATTTATGCCGTCATGGCCTCTTTAGTGGCCTTTTACTTGCCCATGGCCATCATGCTGGTGGCTTACTGGAAGATCTTCAAAGCTGCAAAAAGACAGGCCAGACAGATCAGCGCCATGGAAAGCCAGATGGCTGCCGGTGTCGGGAAAGACTCCAGCAAGAAGAAACGACACCGCAACACAATGAGGAGAGAAAGAAAGGCGGCAAAAACTTTAGGGATTATCATGGGAGTTTTCCTCATTTTCTGGATGCCTTTTTTTACTCTCAACATTGTGGATCCATTCATCGGATACAGCACAGAGGTGGTTGTTTGGGATGTCTTTCTCTGGCTGGGATATATCAACTCCTCCCTGAATCCGTTTTTGTACGGGTTCTTCAATCGCTCTTTTCGCAGGGCGTTCCTCATGTTCATTGGCTGCAGGGTTTGCCTGCCTGGGGCATCTCCAGGGATGGAGTTATCACAAACCAGGAAAGAGGTTAATGATGGTGCAGATTAGCCACTAAGTTATATGGACTAGACGGCAACCTTTATGGGATAAAAAACAGAAAATATACATTTGATAGGGGATCACATTTTAGTCTGATTGGTACAATTGTTGTATTTGAATATATGCAAGCTTATGTATATGTTGTATTCAGCAATTTTTGACATTTTTGAGTTAAATATTAAAAGGTAAATATAACCTGTTTACGGTATTGACTTAATGTATTAAAATGTTTGTGTTGAATAAAAAAAATTCTATTCTTCTTTTTTAGTTATTGATTTAGTACACATTTTATGTCAAATGTTATTTTTTTGTGAATACATGTAATAAATAAAACAATCTTATTCCATGACTTTTATGGAAATATTTCATTAATAATCAACCAGTCTGCCAAGATTAAAAATAATATGAAAAAACAAATTAATCATTGGATGTTAAAATGTAAAATATGGCCTTCTATACCACAAAGGGAGAACACAACAACTTATTTTGTGAATAAATAAGAAATGGTTATTTTTGTACTGAGCTAATGTTAGTCCATTGGAACTTTTTCTTCAACCAAAGTCCCAGCAAGACACCTCTTACACTGCCCC
>NW_023417337.1:13988-16907 GCF_002922805.2 Oryzias melastigma | reverse complement strand
ACTTTGTAGGCAAAACAGCTTTGGGCGGGTTGACATATTTTGGGTGAGTTTATGAGTTTTTATTTTCTTATTGAAAAACATTTCACTCGGGCTAATTTGACATTCAGCTAATATTTCAGCAAGTTCTCAGCTTCAGCGATTTCAGCTAGTAGCATCAGCAATTTCAACTATAAGCTTCAGTGTTTTCAGCAATCAGCTTCAGCGATTTCAACTATCTGCTTTAGCTATCAGCAATGAGCTTCAGCGTTTTCAGCTAAAAGCTTCAGCATTTTCAACTATCAGCTTCAGCTATCAGCAATCAGCTTCAGTGTTTTCAGCTGTTAGCTTCAGCGATTTCACCTGTCAGCAATCAGCTTCAGCATTATCAACTATCAGCTTCAGCTATTAGCAATCAGGTTCAGTGTTTTCAGCTGTTAGCTTCAGCGATTTCAACTTTGAACTTAGGCTATCAGCAATCAGTTTCAGTGTTTTCAGGTATCAGCTTCTGTGTTTTCAACTAACAGCTTTAGCATTTTCAGCTATTGGCTTCAACGTTTTCAACTATCAGCTTCAGCGTTTTCAGCAATAAGCTTCAGCGTTTTCATGTATTGGCTTCATTGATTTTAACTATTAGCAATCAGCTTTAGCATTTTCAGCTACTAGCTTAAGCATTTTCAACTACCAGCTTCTGCATTTTCAGCTATTAGCTTCAGTGATTTTAACTATCAGTCTCAGTGTTTTCACCAATCAGCTTTAGTGTTTCTACTACTAGCTTCAGCGATTTCAGCGATCACTTCAGAGATTTCAGCTTTGAGTTTCAGCTTTTGTGAACTACAGTATAAGCTTCAGCTTTTTTACCAATCAGCTTCTGCGTTTTCAGCTTATTAGCTTCAGCGTTTTCAGCAATCAGCTTTAGCGTTTTCAGCTACTAGCTGAAGCTAACTTCATTGATTTTTATTTATCAGCTTTAGCGTTTTCAGTTATTACCTTCAGCAATTTCACCCATAAGCTTCAGTGTTCATAGCATTCCCAGTAGCATATGCACAGGAAATGTCTAGTTCTAATCATTTTAATAATTTTAGCTCTCAAAGTCCTTGTATTTCTACGTATTTGCTGTTAATTTACATTGTATGCTGCGAAGGTGAGGCGGCACCAAACACACTTCACGTTAGAATGTGCAATCCCATGTAAACTAGGTCATTTTACTTCACTTAAATTCTTGAACAGTAGAAATGCAAGAACCATTTTCACTTTTGTTCATGGTATAAACTTTAACTAGAACCACAAGTATTTGATCATTTGTGCCTTTTTTTTCCTTCCCTCCCTTTTTTCTTGGATTGTTCTTGATGTTTGAGACAAAAAAATGGGGCATTTGTCAGCTCACATTTGTTCTTCGGTGGTTGTTATTAAAGTTCAGTTGGAGTCAGTTCTTCAACATCTACAAACTCAAAACAAACAATTGTTTGCCTACAGTTCATAGTTAGTGTTTGAAATTGTTGTGATTTTATCCAAAGTGATTAAGAACAAAAAAATTAAAAGTTCATTAACCAGAACGACTCTTAATTCCTTCCAAATGAACAGCTCTTGGTGCAGAATGTTGTTCGTCATTCTTTTGTCTCTACAAAAAGAGACAGAATTTTGGGCTCCACCCGTCAGTCTACACACCTGTTTGGAGAACCCCTGACAACTTTTGGTTTTGTGTTTCAGTCTCCATCAACATGCAGCCTCTTCCTCCTCCTTGTTTCCTGACCTTCCTGTACTCTTTCTGCAAGGCTCTGTGCTGCTCTTTTCTCATCCTGCTTCTCTTTCTTTCCAGCCGTCTCCTGTGACCCCTCAGACCGCCAGGCAGTGTCCTCTGACCTCGGCCAACATGGCGCCCTCTCCCTCTCCCACTCCTTCCAGCCCTGCCCTGCAGACCTCCTCTTCTTCCTCTGCTTCCTCCTGTCCTGCAATACGCCCTGTGAGATCACATTCCTCACACGCATGCTTGACATTTTCTGTCAATGGCATCCCTGATGCGATGCTGATAAACATTAGGGTGAAGGGTTTCACTGTTCAAGTCAGTGGTTAAAAGGGTTTATTGTTCCTTAATCTAGTTTCCGTTTTGTCTCACTTTACTGAAAGGAATTGAAGCGGCCAGGAAGTTTTTTTTGTCCTAAAAATTCATTGAGTCAGTGGATATCATTGACAGAAATTTGAAGAATCCTGTTTGAAGCTTTAGTTACAATAAAGAAACAAAGATAAAAATAATAGTATTTATGATATTTGTACTCAGATGTATGAATAAAGGATATACGTGGATGGAAAACTGCCACAGAATAAAAAGGAAAAGTGGGGTCAGTTGGGTGCTTAAATAAAAAAATTCCAAGGTAACAACTTACAACTTCCTCTTTATTTAACTTTTAGCTGGTTTTGCATTTTTGGTCTGTAACACAAAAAAAGATTATGCTATTTATTCTCTTAATGATGTTACAAATAAGGAAGTTAAAGATTGGTTGTTCCAAAATTCTCCCAATACTTACTTTTTAGTGCACTTTATAGGGCGTTCGCCATTTTATCGGGACGTCCGAATCCATAAATCCCAAATCCAGTGCCCTGAAAATTTCCCAGAAGTCTTTGTGGAAAACCAGTGTGCATCAATGCTCGATGTATTGATTAATATAGACCACCATGCATTGCAATTGAGGATTTTGTCATTTACAAAAAAAGTTTTTTTAAACTTATTTTTTTATAAATCTGATAAAGTTTTCATCATCAGAACCCAGCTGATTCTTAAATAGTCTTTGTGAAATGTTCATATCTATTAGGTTTTTATTTTGGTAATCGAGTAAGTTAAAATTAATCAATGAGTGAGCATGGTGTCCACGGCACTAGATGGTCTTTAAGGGTCAGGGAGTAGTGAGTGAATCGGGACAGAGTCTTTAATTCATCTTAAGATGT
>NW_023417337.1:9008-10731 GCF_002922805.2 Oryzias melastigma | reverse complement strand
GGCTGCATCGGCGCGCATTCCTGTTCATGCAAACGCGAGTAAACCCCTGAATTTTTATTCAGAATTTTTTAAACCCCTGAATTTTTATCCTGAATTTTTTTAACCTCTGAATTTTTATTCTAAATTTTTATTCTGAATTATTATTCTGAATTTTCTTAACCTCTGATTTTCTTTTCTGAATTTTCTTAACCTCAGAATTTTTTTCTGAATTTTTTACCCCTGAATTTTTATTGTGAATTTTTTTTCAACCCTTGCTTTTTAAACAGCAAAATTTTATGCTCCCAAAAATATTTTCTATCTTAAAAAAATCTGTGTTTTTAATTTCGAGACTTAAAATTTCGATGGGTCAGAAATTTAACATAAAAAAAATTCAGAGTCTGATGGGACCAAAAAACTTCCATACTGATTTGCCTGCTTTTTAATTCATTATTTAATATATTTATTTATTTTATTCATTATTTTGTGTTAAAAACAAAGATATTTAAGAACATTGGAATGTTTTATCAGCGCTTTTCTTGTGAAAATCCTGATGCGGCCCGGCCTCACCCAGAATCTGCCTCCAGTGGCCCCCTGCTGAATTGAGTTTGAGACCCCCGGTCTAAATAGTCTTTGGGGCTTCTTTAACCATTGGGAGTCGACGGAAGCTCCAGAGTTAAAAGGTATTTTTGACTATTCTGTTCATTTCAACTGATTTTTAAAGGGAAAGTTTCAAACTATATGTACCAGATGTGGTTATATTTGTTATGTTTTTGATCATTAATGCTGAATGAAGCTCTTGTAGGAAAAAAATGTGGAATCGGCCCTCTAATCCTGTAAGATCCTATAGGGAATATTTAGGGGCGAAGCAGCTGAAACTTTTCAGCATTGTTATGTTAAAAGTTATGTATAGTTGTGTTGTTTGCCAACATTTAAAAAAATATATATATTGTGGTGTGGTCATGTGTGTTCAAATGAAAAAGAAAGGATTTGGGCGGGGTGGTGGTGGTTTGTGTCCCTGTTTTTTACGAACAGTGGTACATACAAAAACGCCTGAGTCTTATTGAAAAATATTTTGTTGTGGAAATCAGACAATATAGACTGTTCCCTTTAAGAACAAATATTTGTATATTATTGAATTTGCTTGGGTTAAAGCAACTTGTATATGAGATGCAGTTACTGTGCTTAGCGTTGTGATCATGAAACCAAATAATTTTAACTACTTTATTAACATGAAAGATGCATTAATATTCAGGTAAAGTTTTTTCTGATTCACACTCTTTAAATACTTTTGTTTTGGTACAGTCTTGGGATGTATCGTATCATGAGATGTGTATCGCGATACATATTGTCAAACTCTTATCAATACACACCCCTAGTTACTACCAGATCCGAGTCCCTGATTGGTTAAAGTTTGAACTTTCAATGTGCATTCAATGGCTGTGCGTTTTGTATGTATATCCCAAAAATGGTGATAGAAACTAGTGATGTGGGAACATGAGAGTTTAGGCAGAAATCTAGAACTTGCATTTATGTGCTTTATACTTTACAGTATGAACGTAGCTTGACAAATAACTTAGTGGACTGACTGGTATAGTCATAAATAAACCAAACTTTTATGACTTTGAGCTGAAAAAAACCTAAATTGTTGCAGAAAAGCAAACAAACATCTTACAGTTTAGTATCAACAAGGATTATAACTTCTGAGCTTTTTCTTGTGAGACAACAAACCTCCACTTAAACATTC
>NW_023417337.1:0-797 GCF_002922805.2 Oryzias melastigma | reverse complement strand
TACTCATGAAACTTGTTGCCCAAATTCATTGCTTCAGAAGTCCACAGTATGGCTCAAAAACTTCCTGAAATGTGGAATTGACTCTGATTTTCAAACCTCAAATGCTAAATCTGATTTTTCAAATCAAGCATTCTTTTTTTTACCTAAAGACTTTTTTGGGGCTTTATCTTAAGTTCAAGTGTGAAGTTGGTAAATGCAATTAGTTAAAAGCCTTTAACTGTTTATGTTATTGTAATTAAACACTCTTCATAAAATCACTTTTCTTTTTTTTTCGTTCGGTTTGTTTGCTTAAAACGTTTTTAAAAAGAAAAACAATGCAACGCTATGTTCTCGTTTGTTGTTTTTTCTTTCGTGCATAATTTGTTTTTTCTCGTTTGAAAAATAGGGGGAACGTTCATCAGCAATAAAACACAGACTGGAAAGAACCATGAAACTGAAATATTTCAGTTTCGAGCACATGAGTCCTCACTCAGTCATCAACACTTATTGATGGTGCTATGCATCAAACCACTTCGGCTCCAAAATTATCTTCATTTTGCATTTACATAAAACAAACACGGAAGTGATTTTTTTATAAATATATCTAGACATAAATTTGGCCATCAAGAGCTTAAAGATGATAAAAACATTTGGCGATACATTCTAGAGCGAGTGTTCAGTATGAGATTATGCAACGCAAAGACAAATACAGAAAAAAGAAAGACAAACAAACGTCTTGCAAACCTAATTGAATGTGTAGGGGGTTAAAGTTCAAGCAACATCTCGTATGCTGGAAAGTTTTTACCTGATTTACAGAC
>NW_023417336.1:15274-15966 GCF_002922805.2 Oryzias melastigma | reverse complement strand
AAAAACACCGGGAACAACGTACCGTCTGGAAGCCTCCATTGTTGCGGAGAGAACCAGGATTCACGCGGAAGTGTAAAAGGAAAATACCTGAAATATTCCGTCTCTCCACCACCAAGATTACGTATTCCTCGCAATTGTGGGTCCAAGATAGATTTCTTTTAAATGTAATCCAGAAAAAATCTTCCGGGCCTCTGATCGGAGTTTCAGCACCGCGGAGCTGTTCTTTCCTCGCTGCGTCTGAACGTCAGAGATTCACCGTCACTGCGTCGGAGTGCTGGCTGTTTACTGACAAAGCAGCGCCACCTCGAAGCTTTGTTTTGCTCCCATTCTGTTCTTGAACATACTTTTACCTAAATGATAATCACAAAACGTTTTGAATTGCGGATTGTGTTTTGGACTTTAGCTTTTTTCTCTAAATAAAATTACAGCACCACTTTTACATTTAAATGAACTCCACGTTTTCTGAAGAAATGTGTTCCCTATTATCGATATGTATTTTGTGTGGGTAATTTCTTTTAAAAATTGAATTATTTTTGACAATATTTGTATCATTAATAATAATAATAATAATAATGATAATAATAATAATAATAATAATAATAATACAGTAGTAGTAATAATAATAGTAGTTGAAGTAACATAGTTGTGCTTTTTTTCTACATTTTTAATCTCTGGGTTATTGCCGTGCTATT